>NC_138779.1:204307079-204457803 GCF_965119305.1 Pelophylax lessonae | reverse complement strand
TTCCTAGTTTGTCACAGTGTTATTCATGCTCAGCAAATCCTCCTGTATTTACATATTTTGTATATCAATTATCCCCAGCTATAAGTATTCAACTCAGAAACTGCTAGGGAGGAATCAGACCTAGAGCACACCGCTCACCCGAAAAAGGATCGGTTTTTCTTCATTGCAAGGCGCTAGTATGGCATTACGAATGCAGACAATCGGTCTTTTCTCCTTCTACTCAGACAGCGCCAAAATAATACTCAGCACTTCTGCAAAGTAAATTGAATTATTCACATCAGTTCCTGCCACCGAGGAGGTTACAGTCCAATGTTCCTAACACAGGTACACAAGCATCTCGCTCTAGTTACATAGTCGGGGGTTGAGAAATATACACAAGTTCATCCAACAGAAAAAAAAATGTATAAATAAATAAATAGAAAGTTTCCAAATACCTGCACAGATCTCTGTACACAAGGTTGATCCAGAGGAAGGCAAAAAAAAAAAAAAAAAAAAAGCCTTATAAAGCATGGTCCAATTTGCTTCAATAGGGGGAAAGATTCCTTCCTGATCCTCCAAAGCTAGGGGGTCCTGCAGGCCACATCCAGCCCTCTACAAGATTTTATCAGTTCTACAGCTAGGGTCACTGGCATGTTCTCAGCATGCACTGATTGAGTATTAGGGTCAGCAGAAACTACCTATGGCCTCCGCTGCTTCTAATGTAAGGAGGGGGGACTCTGAACAAAAACCATGATGTAAGAGGGGACTCTGATGGGGGACTTGATATAAGGGGAAACTCTGATGTGGAGCGAATGTAAGGCGGGACTTTGAAGTGGACCCTGAAGTAAGAGGGACCCTGATGTGGAACCTGTTGTAAGGGGGAATCTGATGTGGACCCTAATGCAAAGGGGGACTCTGATGTGGAACCTGTTCTAAAGGGGGAAACTGATGCGGACCCTGATGCAAAAGGGGACTCTGATGGTGACCCTGATGTAAGAGGGGACTCTTTTTGGGACCCTAATATAAGTGTAGCATCCTCCTAGATTGGTGCTAGGTAAAACCATAGTTTTTGCTCTGCCTGCTTATCAGGAAAGCCTGATTGTTAGTTTTGCCTGTTGCATGTGTCCAGGGTGTGATTAATCTTATCTGAGGGAGTGTCCCCACTGGATCCAATAGGGGAGCCTGTTGGACAGTGGAGGAAACCCAGCCAGTGACACACAGGCTTGTGTGGCTGTTCCAGTGGGAGGGCACAACCCGCAGTGCATCCTGGGATCGGTCATAAATGCCAGGGGTACATGTGACAGGGCGTCTTTGGGCGGGAAGCCAGGTCCCAGGAGGAGGGTGATGGCTGTCTCTCCTCCTGTCAGTGTGGAAAGTGGTCACAGGCAGTCGGCCTAGTGGACCAGAAGTGTGGTGTTGAGACAGGAGGTCCAGTGGATGCTGACCAGGGAGTTGAAGGCAGAGCAACCTGAGGAAAAACAGTGTCCGTGAGTACCAGGGAGCTTGCCAGGGGTCTGCCCAGGAAGGGGACCACTCCAGTGAGGGACGGGTCAGTGGACAAGAGCCAACATACACAGCAAGTAAGAAAGGGGGTGCCAAGTCTAGGACCCTGAAGGTTCAACACAGCAGGATCTTTCTCACTATCTTCACTTCAGTGGCAGAGTGAAGCAGCGGCCTTGTCACATACTCTACAGATAGATGTCCTCTACATTCTGCATAGTTGTCAAGTTGGAGTATCCCACTCATCCCTTCTCCCATCCAAGTTCTAAAATAAAACACAAAAACCAAATCCCCTGGACTGTTCATCGACTGAGCCAAGCATTAAAGTTATACGATTTTACAGACTGTTGCTATGGGTAACCCAGGGGAATCCATTCTCAGCAGCTCCCTAGGGGGCAGTGCTACATAAGGAAGGACTCCAATAAGGAACCAGATGTAAGGGGAGACTCTGATGTAGAACCTGATGTAAGGGGAGACTCTGATGTGGACCCTGATGTAAATGGGGAATCTGATGTGGACCCTGATGTAAACGGGGAATCTGATGTAGAACCTGATGTAAAAGGGGAATCTGATGTGGACACTGATGTAAATGGGGAATCTGATGTGGACCCTGATGTAAACGGGGAATCTGATGTGGACACTGATGTAAATGGGGAATCTGATGTGGACCCTGATGTAAACAGGGAATCTGATGTGGACCCTGATGTAAATGGGGAATCTGATGTGGACTCTGATGTAAATGGGGAATCTGATGTGGACCCTGATGTAAACAGGGAATCTGATGTGGACCCTGATGTAAAAGGGGAATCTGATGTGGACCCTGATATAAACGGGGAATCTGATGTGGACCCTGATGTAAACGGGGAATCTGATGTGGACACTGATGTAAACGGGGAATCTGATGTGGACACTGATGTAAACGGGGAATCTGATGTGGACCCTGATGTAAAAGGGGAATCTGATGTGGACCCTGATGTAAAAGGGGAATCTTATGTGGACCCTGATGTAAAAGGGGAATCTTATGTGGACCCTGATGTAAACGGGGAATCTGATGTGGACCCTGATGTAAATGGGGAATCTGACGTGGACCCTGATGTAAAAGGGGAATCTTATGTGGACCCTGATGTAAATGGGGGATATGATGTGGACCCTGATGTTAAAGGGGAATCTGATGTGGACCCTGATGTAAAAGGGGAATCTTATGTGGACCCTGATGTAAACGGGGAATCTGATGTGGACCCTGATGTAAACGGAGAATCTGATGTGGACCCTGATGTAAACGGGGAATCTGATGTGGACCCTGATGTAAATGGGGAATCTGATGTGGACCCTGATGTAAAAGGGGAATCTTATGTGAACACTGATGTAAACGGGGAATCTGATGTGGACACTGATGTAAATGGGGAATCTGATGTGGACCCTGAGGTAAACGGGGAATCTGATGTAGAACCTGATGTAAAAGGGAAATCTGATGTGGACACTGATGTAAACGGGGAATCTGATGTGGACACTGATGTAAATGGGGAATCTGATGTGGACACTGATGTAAATGGGGAATCTTATGTGGACCCTGATGTAAACAGGGAATCTGATGTGGACCCTGATGTAAATGGGGAATCTGATGTGGACCCTGATGTAAACGGGGAATCTGATGTGGACCCTGATGTAAATGGGGAATCTGATGTGGACCCTGAGGTAAACGGGGAATCTGATGTAGAACCTGATGTAAAAGGGAAATCTGATGTGGACACTGATGTAAACGGGGAATCTGATGTGGACACTGATGTAAATGGAGAATCTGATGTGGACCCTGATGTAAACGGGGAATCTGATGTGGACACTGATGTAAATGGGGAATCTGATGTGGACCCTGATGTAAACGGGGAATCTGATGTGGACCCTGATGTAAACGGAGAATCTGATGTGGACCCTGATGTAAATGGGGAATCTGATGTGGACCCTGATGTTAATGGGGAATCTGATGTGGAACCTGATGTAAAAGGGGAATCTTATGTGGACCCTGATGTAAAAAGAGAATCTTATGTGGACCCTGATGTAAACGGGGAATCTGATGTGGACCCTGATGTAAATGGGGAATCTGACGTGGACCCTGATGTAAAAGGGGAATCTTATGTGGACCCTGATGTAAATGGGGGATATGATGTGGACCCTGATGTTAAAGGGGAATCTGATGTGGACCCTGATGTAAAAGGGGAATCTTATGTGGACCCTGATGTAAACGGGGAATCTGATGTGGACCCTGATGTAAACGGAGAATCTGATGTGGACCCTGATGTAAACGGGGAATCTGATGTGGACCCTGATGTAAATGGGGAATCTGATGTGGACCCTGATGTAAAAGGGGAATCTTATGTGGACCCTGTTGTAAATGGGGAATCTGATAAGAGCCAGCCAACTGCTTTCATCAGGGCTGAGGACTATTGAGAAGATTAATGAGACTGTAAAACAACCTTCAGGACCCTCCTACCAGCTATGGCATGTCCGCATTGCATAGAGAAACACAGAGACCAAACAATAATGTCAATGGGTTTAAAAAAAAAAAAAAGGTATGCAATAAAAATGGAAAGGTTTTATTTAAAAATGTCATTAGCATGTTGATGAGGAGAAAGGAGGAACCAGGAAAGACAAAATGTAAGCAGATTAAACTTCAGCTATAACTGTAGCAGAGAAAAGGGAGGTCAGAATTTGGTGGTGCTGCCTGACAGGGATGGCTGGATTAGAAAAAAAAACAGCTTAACACATTTACATATTCTTCGGCAGGTAAGACAGTTCACACTTACATATTTTAACTGTGAATTTAGTTGTTTGCCTTTGCTTCCATTTAAAGGCGGCACTCCAGAGTCCTCAAAGCATATGTTCCATGGATGTAAGCAGCTGGTCTTAAATACCACAAAATTACATTTACAGTCATTCACAGCCCAGCCAAAACATCAGTGTGACAAAATCCCCCTCTTTGAAGGCCTAAATTGGGACACTTTTCACAAATTAAAGGACAGAATGCATCAGTTTTGAAAGAAAGGACAGTTGGAAACAGCATCTGTGGCTCAACAAAGTTGATCAGCTGACAGCTGATCATGTGACTCAACTAATACGGCAGAGGGGACTTTTGTGTTTGTATAAACCTCTGAAATCCTTATCTGGAGCCAAGCGCAGATTGAGTGTTCTGCCCACCAAGCTGTGCTAAAGGAAACCAGGGAATTGAAGCAATCAAGGATTTGGCTTTGATGTTGACCCCTTGCTGTCACAAAAGCCAGATAGACTTAAAATAATAACATTTGCCCGAGATGACAAACACATCCTAGAATGTGTGATGCACATTTTAATGGCAACTAGAAGTTATATGGTGTTAGGCCTTGTAGAGAAATGACTGAGAGAACATCTGAATACTCATACTAACCAGAACCAAGCACCTCCTACGCATGAGTGTGGTGGTCTAAAAACAATGCTTGTTGAACGTCGTATCTTGACTGGAGATGCAAATAAACCACGCTTTGCTGTCCTCTGAGGACTGGGGATGTCCCAATGACAAAACTAGAAAAACAAACCAAAGAGGGCGCAATAGCATAGTGACAAGGCACATCAAAGTCATACGCTTGATGACGAAACGCGTCTGGTCCCGTGCTACGCCCTACGTCACTTCTGGATTCTGGAACACAGCCGGAGCGCAAACCGGCCACGGCGCTGTTTTTCAGCTGATTCTATGAAACTCAAATTGTAAGTGACTACTTTCTTTTATTAAACCGGAATTTATGCATACTACACCATGAGATTCTTTGCATCTTTTATGTCATGCTAATACTGCCCTACGCTTGAACAGGATGGAGATTGGGATCCAGAGCCAGCCCTTGTAACCAGCCATAGGAGATCCTGGATATTTTCCAACGGGGAGATAGGAAACACTAGGAGTAAGAGATTCCATTTACCTACGTTAGACCCCAAGGGGTCATCTGGTAAGTGAGCTGAGCATCAAGTGAAGGATTCCCCATTTGCATGAAGAAATGCAATTTTGCTGCACATGAAGCACTTTAAGAATGAGCACATAACTGTTTTTGCTGCACGTTTTTGCACCTGCACTTTGGAATTACAAAGACTGCCAATATATGCACAATCACTTTAATATTTGGGCACTTTGGGGATAAAATCCCCCTTTTTTTCTTTTCACTGATTGTGTTTTTTGTGATTTTTTGTGATTTGTGTATTTAATTTATTCACTAATTTATTTACATATTTAAATTTGATTCACAATATTGAGCGCTGTCTCACATTTACCAAATTTTACACAACCTATTGTTGTTTAGACTAGCTGCTCAAATTTCTTTTCTTTATTGTATATACACAAAAGTAATTTACATTTGAAAATACCTAGGCACGATCTCGTGAGTTATTAATACTTACAGACCTTTTCCAACATCAAAGTCTTACTATTCTTCAGTCCACTTCATGCGGTTCACAGCTTTGCGAATGTTGCCTGGATCCATCTGGCTAAAGGGTTTCTGGTTTGGCTTTGAAGAAGAGGATACTCCCTTGAAACACAAAAGCCAGTTGGATTCAGGTGATGTTCTTCCAAGCTGAGGAACACATGAAGTGGACTGAAGAATATCAAGACTTTAAGGTACCTTGTCAATTTTATGTTTTGGAGTAGATTTATTTATTTATAATAAATTATTACTGGGATAATGTGCTAGGATGGTGCGCCTTGTATTTCTAGTTTTATCAACCCTCCAGCTTTTCCCATTCCATTGGCTACACTGAGCTGAAACCATGAAGTGAAACTCTCATGGTTATTATTTGCAGTATGAGCAGTTCTTACTTTAGAAAACATTCATGATACTCAATGGCCCTTGTCCTTTAGCACTGAACGCATGGTTGCAAGTAGCAAAGGCACCCCAATCATGAGGAAGGATTTATCTTAATGGGTCATCAACTTCTTTAAAAGGTGAGCTTTATTGAACATCATGTTTCATGGCTAGTCACCACTTCTTCAGACGTGTTCAGACACACTAGCTCTGAAGAGGATAAAATATGTAACATAAATGCAATAAAATACAACCATTGGTGAATCAATTGGACCTGGTAGGTACTCATATATACATGGTCTTTGGCCAAAATACAAATTTGGCTATATGGGATAATCGTTTTGTGTATTTAATTTAATTATTGGAAGGTAGAAAAAAATGTTGGCTGAATTAAAATCATTCCATGAAATACATAAAATATGATCCCATATCACCCTTTTATCCAATTTGTATATTGGACAAAACCATGTTCTTGTAGGACTACCATCCATGTCTAGTTGACCCACCAATGTTTTTATTCCTCCATTTTATTCTTGTTACCTATTTATTCACTGTAGAACCTGTGTGTCCCATCACTTTCAAGTCTGAGAAAGTGGCAACTAGCCATGAAACAACGCTTTAAATAGTGTTCAGTAAAGTTAATCTTTTAATAAAGTTAATGACTTATTAAGATACAGGCATACCCCGTTTTAAGTACACTCACTTTACATACACTCGCGAGTACGGACACAGCCTGGTCAGCTTGGCATGGCATTACTCCCAGTTTTTAACATTGGCGTTGATGAGGAAAAGGGAAGCAGCCATTTTGTTTATCAAATATTTACTTATGATTATCGGGCATTGATTTGTGATTAAGCAGATATATTGGATTTATCTTGTGTGAGAAGTCACATTTTAGAGCAGCTGTTGTGTTTAGCCCTTCATTTGCAAGATTGCTATCTCAAGTCTTTAAAGATTTGTTCAATGAACTAAACTGGAAGTCACACATCTATGTGAATGGCCGTCCGCATACCAAAAGACTCCAAGATTTCATCAGATGGGACTTCAAAAGAAATTAGATAGCTAGGTGCCACCCATTGTAGTGTATAAAACTGTATTGGAAACCCTAGTCAGTTAGAGCAATGTTCATTAAGCCAACAGAATGTATGTGATTGACTTGCTCTCCAAACATGGCTTCCTACCTACATGTTTGTCTAAATAAATATAATTTTCAATCTGGCTTCAACAGTCAAAATGTTATTGAAACCTGTGAGTTTTGGGATTACCCTTACAGCGTCTATGGGAAATCTTGGTCAGCTTGACATGGCACTACTCCCAAACCATAAGTGACAGGGATACCAAACTTAGGAAGCAATGTGAGGGGACCCAGGACTGCAACATATCCTATTTGTGGCCAGCCAGCTTGCCTAGGAAATGAAAAAAGGTATTGTTTCACTTTAAGTACATTTTCGTTTTACATACATGCTCTGGTCCCATTGTGTACTTAAAAGCGGGGTATGCCTGTAATCTTGTGATTTCTACGAACTGACTTTTTTTTCTATGCACATCCATCATCCCTCCACCACTTCCAAACTTTCAGAGCTACATTATATTTGGGAATACCCTGAGCCTCTGAGTGTGATTTCTTCTCCATAAAGAATTGCGTGGAGAGAAGCATATTCTCCACAAGCCGTACTACGTTGTCTACACCATTTACGCAACCTCACCTAATGGAAGTTATTCCAATAAGTTTCTATTTCTGCCATTCTACATATATAAAGCTGACCATAGATGGATCCAAATTCGACTGGTTTAGCAGGGACTGTTTGGATTTTGATCCATTCATGGTCATTCCCACTGGACAGTGGTTGATCCAATGATCAATTTCTGTTGATCGGGACTGTTGTAAAACTTACTGGCTGCAGCTGCTGTGGATATATATAAACACAGCGCTCAAACAGTGATATAAATATTTTGCTCAAAATAAACCAGTGACTAATAAATGCTGGATTAAATAAATAAAAGTGTCCAAAAAATATATATACACACATATATATATATATATATATATATATATATATGCTGTATATATATATAAATTATGAAATACAGAGAATCGGAAATATTGATAAAATTATAAATACAATAGTGTCCAAATAAATTCCTTGCTTAAAAAATGAAAGTCCAATGTGACAAATTCTTCAGTGCGAATATTAAAGGTGCTCCCAAGTGCTTTAAAATTTATATTCCACACATGCCCTTGTTCCCCACACGTGAGTCCACTTACCAGATGGTGTGGACCCTTAAGACCTTATGGTCTTGGGGTCTATCAGGCTTTAAGGTAAGTGGTTGAGCTTGGTGCCTTCACAGTAGTCTCCCCATAGGAATATGCAAATAAGCATATAGAAAACAATTGTGCAGTACGTTCCAAATAAAGGGAATTTATTGATCAAATATAACTTATGGAGATACACTCACATTTCAGAAAAGTAAAACAAGCCTTAAATATTATGAATATCCCCGGCGTCTAGTGGATGGTGTGCCTACCGTCCTAGATGTGGAAAGCGGTGTGTGTGTTCCAACGCTACTTCCGCTTGCATCCCACTGAACTGGAACTGACGTGTTACGTTGGCTGTAAAGACCGGACATACGTCTGCTGATCATTGTATTCTGATGGTGGAGGAGTCCAGCTGTAAGAATACAATGGCACAGTGGGGAGGGTTCCTCCATCCAACTCCATCCAGCCCTCTGGCTAATTGAAAAAAAAAAATGAGGCATCTATGACCAGCCTAATACTTTACACATACAATAGTACACTAGAAAGGCACTTCTTTTCTCTCTTTATTTTTTGTTGCCCTGAAAGTCCCTCAAATATGTATAGGTAGAGAGACTCAAGTTAGCACTAAATGAACAATTCTTTCTGTAAACATGCTAAAATACTTTTCCTGGAGAAAATGCTGCTGCAAGAGTTCTTCAGTGCTGCTCAATTGTGTAAAGGTCTAGATGTTTGATCATGTGACTGCTGCTGATGATGAGGCCTAGAGATGAGATTGGCTGATCTTTCTTTTCATCAAAGATCATGTGGCCAAGTTCCCAAGGTATTCACATATGGCTAGCAGTGAAGGGAACCTGAATCAGGTTTTTCCCCCAAGAAAGGAAACTTTTTCAGCTCTGCAATTATTACTTGCCTCTGCATCCTAGCAAGACAGTTAAACCCAACTCTAAAAAAAGATGTATTTTTTATTTGGGAAAGGATTGGATCTGTTCTCAGTTTGTATAACTGTCAGGGTCCCCACTGGGGAGAGTTTCCCTCACTGCCTTTCCCAATGGAAGGTAATCAGTCAAACAGGAAATTATTAGAAATATCTCTAATGGGAACACATATGTCAGGAATGTCCTGCCAGAAGACTAGCTGGCAACCGCAGGCAAGGTCCTGCCCCTCGAATCTCCCAAGGAAGAAGTGCACTTAGCTAACGCCAATGCGTTAGCGCGCGTTAATTGGCGCATTTGCAAACGCGGAAGCACCGGGATGCAAATTTGAGTTTGCACGCTAATGTGCACGGCGCACCTCATGACAGTTTAGGCGCCAAAAGGGCTATTTAAGCTGGATCTGCTCCCTGGATCAGTGCTGTCTCGTCTACAGCGTTCTGTGCCAGTCCTGCTTCCTGTTACCTGTGTTGTTCCTGAAATCTTGACCCGGCTTGCCTCTGACTACTCCAGTTCTCTGCCTGCACCAACCCCAGCCTGTTCTTTGACCATTCTCCAGTCTCTCCACTTGTACCTGATCTGACCTCTCTGTGTATGACCTGGCTTGTCTGACTCTGCTTATCTTCCAGTATTCCCCGAGGCTTCCAAGTTGCTGCATTGGTCCAACTACTCCCAGGACACCTGCCTCCGTCTGGAACTCTACGCTACCAGCAGTCCTGCAGCCTGTATGTCCACTGGTACTTGTGCGACTCTGCACTCTGTGCTTCCTGTTTACTCTATCAGGGGCTCTGAGTCAGAGGTGTAAGAGAGGCCTTCCCCTGCACATTCAGGCTCTACCTACCAGGTACGAGACAATAGATGACAATACAAACACATTTCCTAGCACAATGGGAAAAGGAAAAGTACATTTGTAATGCTGATACTACTGTTGTCCTTCTATCCCTGTGACTCCCAGTCCACCACTTCTTGTCATGGTGTCACCAATGTTATGCTAGTTTTTGACCACAAATCCACTATAATCTGAATTTTATTATCTATCACAGCCAGATTTGTCAAGTTTTTCCCAGTGCTCCTTGTAGAGGCTACAGCCTCTTGTTCCACCATCCTACTGAATGCAGCCTTCAACTCAGCCTTTCTCAGCCAGAGTTCCATGGAACCCTAGGGTTTCTTCAGAGGTTGATGGGAGTTCCTTAAACAATGAGAAATTTCTAAATCTTAGATTAGTAACCACTGACACCAATGATCTTTTTAATTATCTTAAAAGGAGGCATTTTTCACGCTGACTACCAATGTAACAAGCACTCTTCCTAGTGACTATCACACTAATGTACAGTGAGCTTTAGATATAGTAGTTATGAGCAGGGGTTCCCTGAAACCGTAAAGTTATTTCAAAGGTTCCTCTATGGTAAAAAGGTTGAGATAAGGTTTTCTAATGTGTGCAGACAAACAACAGCAGGCTCGCAGAGAGGGTGATGTTCTAGCAATGTGGAACACTTGGCTTGAGCCTTCACAAGCTCAGCTGTAGGAGAATTCACACAGAAAAAAAAAATATCGGTATCTAAAGGGATTTCAGGAACGGTGAAGATGGATGGAGAAGATGAAAATGAAATCCATGCAAGGCTCAGTTTACTCCCTACAGTGACTTTGCACAGATTTGGGTAGGGGAGCTGTCAGTTTATTATAAAGCAGTTGTCACCACGTATAACACATTCAGCAGTTGGCATCATCGCCTTTAAATCTGCATTCTTTTTCATTTTTTTTCTTCCTGCTTCACTTTACAGTCAGTCTTTCTCGTTCACTGGCAGCTGCGAGCTGTACGCCCCCGTGCCTCTCCTAATAGTTTGTGAAGTCACATCATGGAGATGAATCATAAATAGGTCATTACTTGGCCATAGTCATTGCCACCGTATGTTCAAAGGAGACGTGATTGGTGAGTTTGCCCGTGACTTCATACAACCAAAACAAGAAGCAAAAGATGATTGCAACCTTGTATCAAACATAGAAAAGTGAATGTACCTTGTCTTTGTCCAACCCAATAATATCACTAAAGCTGTTCTTAGTTGTAAGGACAAGACATGTCTTTATTGATTTACACAACTTTCTCATCCAGCAACTGACAAATAAACTGATAATTTACATTTGACAACAAAATTGGTAGCAACCACAAAGAAACAGTGAGTACCCAACATAATATGGCTTAACCACTTAAGCCCCGGAAGATTTTACCCCCATTCTGACCAGGTTTTTTTTTGCGATTCGGCACTGCGTGACTTTAACAGACAATTGTGCGGTCGTGCGACGCTGTACCTAAACGAATTTGACGCCCTTTTTTCCCCAAAAACAGAGCTTTCTTTTGGTGGTATTTGATCACCTGTGCAATTTTTTGATCATGCGCTATAAACAAAAAAAGAGCGTCAATTTTGCAAAAATAACAATATTTTTCACATTTTTTTATATGAAATTTCCCCCCCCCCCCAAAAAAATGTAAAAATCTAAATTTTTTAAAATTTTCGGCCAATTTGTTTTATGCTACATATGTTTGGTAAAAAAAAAATTTGCAAAAAGCGTATTTTGATTGGTTTGCGCAAAAGTTATCGCGTTTAGTAACAAAGGGAAAGTTTTTTGTCATTTTTGTTGTTTTTTTTTTTTAAATCTGCGATTTTTTTTTGCGGTACTGCGACATTGCGGCGGACAGATCAGACCCTTGACTGACATTTTTGACACTTTTGGGGTTACCAGTGACATTTCTACAGTAGTCAGTGCTATACATATGCACTGTTACTGTAAAATTACACTGGCAGTGAAGGGGTTAACTTTTTTTGAGAGGGAGGGGCTATGTGTGTCCCTAGGGGCGTGATTCTAACTGTGATTGGCTGTGGCTTGAGCTGTAGGAACAGTGATCAACGGTCCTACATAGTAGAACCGTATGATCACTGTTTCTACACAGGGGAGAATGACAGGCGGCTTGTTTACACTAGCCGCCTGCCTTTCTCCCTCTGCCCCGACGATCGCTGAGTGACCTGATGTCAGCCGGTCACACGCGGGGGGTCCGTGACCGCGCGGGAGCGGGAGCGCACCTCCGGGGACACACGCTCGCTCCCTAGACCCTCACAGGCTAGCGACGTAGTACTACGTCGCTCTGCCTGTGAGGGACTGACCGCCGCAGTAAATAGTTGGCAAGCGGTTAAAGGCCTGTCCTCATCATCAGTTAACCAGAGCCTGCAGAGGGCATTTTTTAGAGATCATATGACCACTGGCATGGTCCAACTCATTGATAAAGCTTCACAATAAAAAGATAAAAAGTGGGACATAGGAAAATCATTAGAAGGCTGGAGACTCATGTGGGGGGCTGGAGAAGGCTTTAGGTAGGTGTGACCTTTTCTAACACCCACTTATTAGTCCCCCATGATCTTTAAGTAACTACCCAGTAAAAATCCACTTCCTTGAATGTCTAGAGAGAGCATGAGTCATAAAGTGACATAGTTATATGCCATGCTTTCAGCAGTCAAGAGACCCTTTTCCTTTGGCTCAAGTGACCGTTTTTTCTTTTTGTCTTATGCGTTCTGGTACATTGCAATGTACAACCGTGACATCAGGTAAGCATACTGTATTATTCTTAGCTATCTACACTCAGATTCGCTGCAGTGGAAAATCTCAACCTGTTATTACAGATTGGACTATCCGTTCTGAATTACCACCATTAGGTGAACTGGTAAAGATGTTCTCTGGATGCCTTACAAATCCCACTTTCACAAATACTTTAATGATTACAAAGCCTCAAAAGTCCAGAGCCACTCAGAGAACGCATCAACAATCCTTCAACAAACCTTAATATTGTGACTGCTATGACCTTTCCTAGCTTCTTTGTACAAAAATCTGTACTTTCCTAAATCATTTTTATGTAGTATTGTTAATGTGGATAGCGATTAAGATATGGCTTCTGACATGGCAACGCCTCTCTCACTCCGCCATACTCAGTGACCTCTGATTCTTCATCAGTACTTGCCTATTATGATGCAGATCACCCTCCATGGACTTTACTGATGCTACCTACAAATGCTAGCTGGTGGGATAGTGGTTGGATGTGCAGCCATGTCCAGACCTCCAGAAGAATGTTTCTACAGAGGAAAGCCAAAATGCAGACTACTGGTGCCAGCTAAAGCCCCGTACACACGAGAAGAAATTCGGCCGGGAATTTTCATCCGACGACCGATCTGCCGATTTTCGGCTTGTTAATATGGTGCTTCCGACAACCGACTCAGACTTTTCGGCCGAAAAAATCCTGGTGTGCAGGCTATATAATTTTTGTCGACCATCAAAACACATCCGATTTTCATCTCATTAGTACAGATTTCGATGGGGAAAAATCTTATGAGCAAGACTAGGCATGCTCAGAGATGAAAGAACACATAGAAAGCAATCCAACACATGACATCACTTCTGAAGTAAAATTCTGTCGTACGGGAAAATTCCACTACTCCACTTCCAGAAATTAGTTGCATGTGTACAAGGCTTTAAGCAATAAATAATAACCAAGATAATCCAAACCGACTGATCAACACTCTTCCACATGAGAAGAGTTCAGATAGGTAATGTGTGGTAACTTGGTTAGAAGGTTGCCTACAAGCATGTGATTGTTCCGTAATCTGATTGTGAGCAGCTGGCTTGGGCAAAATTCATCCTAAGTATTTAGGTACCTTAAAGTGGAATTGAAGGCAGACAGGATATCTAATTTCACTGTTGAAATATAGATGTGTAAAGAGTCTGCCAAAAAACTCATAATTCTGTTCAGGTTTCTAATGTAGACATCTATGTCAGACAGTACGTCAAGGTTCTGATCACTCTCTTTTTTTTTTCCACAGTTAAAGCAATACAGCTTGCTCAAGGGTCCTCACAAGCTGTAATTGGTTAGTGAAAGGGGCAGAAGTCGGCTGATGAAATAGCCATTACTATGTCATTACTCCATGTGTTGACTTTACTCATGGACCTTCGGTCAGCAAGGATGGGTGCGAAAAAAACTAACTAAACACTGTGCAAATGGGTAGTGAACTAGAAAACAGTTCAAAGAATTCCCTTACCTTTCATGAGCACATCTGATCAAGTTTTAGAGTAGAGAAAGATTAGAATAACTGCCAGGTTTTTATTGCTGTCCCTATTAGGAGGATTCCCCTTTACTTTTCGTCCTGGTGACCATTAATGCTGAACATGAAAATAAACTTTTTGGGGTATCACTAGAGCATAAATTGAAGGGGAGTCTTCTAATGGAAACACTAGTTCTGGTGACACTGGTGAAAACCAGGGTTTTCTATCTATTAGGAAGGATTTCCTCTCACTACCTGCTGTAGATACAGGATAGAAAGTGAAGGGAAAACACCTCAATTGGACACAAATGGCACAGAAAAACCTGACAGGGTCTATAGCCTTCTCTTACTCTTATTAAAAGAAAAAAAAGTCCAAAAAGGAAGGTAAGATTGAGAGGATTGGGACCCGAAAATTACCATGACCTGTAAAAAATTAAGGTTCCAGAAAGAAAATAGCGACATGTTTATGACATGCAGATACTGGAAACATGAACCTGGGGGAGGTACAGTTCATTGAGGGAACCATGAATGCCAACAAGTACTGTGACATACTGTCAGATCACTTCTTGGTAGAGGCCAAAATGCTGAGAGGGCTTCCCTTGCAGCTCGGTGCGAATCACCCCTGGAAGTGGGACAGGAGGTGACGCGTCCCAAGGAGCACTGGATGCTTGTGGAGTGCAGGTAAAGGTTCACAAGGGTATCTGGAACAACTTGCAGGGCCTCCAGGGAATCAAGCAATGTGCAGGTAAAAGCCAGGCCGAGGGTCATACACAGGTATCAGTCCAAACAGGTCGCCAAGACAAGGGGATTGAGCAGAAGCAAGTCCGTTGAGCAAGCCGGGATCGGTACACTAGAAGTCAGGCAGAGGACAAAAGAGCAAGGATGGTCACACAAGCCGAGGGTCAAACACTGGAGCAGGATCGAAGGGTCAGACGAAGCTGTGGGTCAAAGCCAGGAGAGAGAGCAGACAGGTCAGGAACGAGACGGGTCAAACTGGAATCCAGGAAGTAACAATGCACAGGAAACAGGAAGAGCTGAAGACAATCCAGCAATCTGATGGGCTGAGCAGAGTCCTTTTATAGGCCAGTGAATTAGTCTATGGCCTGAGTCCATTGCAGCCATGGGAAGTACTGGCAAAGTTGCCAGTTGCAGCACAGCCATTTCACTGATAATGAGTCTATGGCCTGAGTCTGTTGCGGCCATTGGAAGTTCTGGCGGAGTTGCCAGTTGCAGCATGGCCGTTTCTCTGACACATGGTGAAGCAGAGCGTGATCCCCTCCCTTCGGAGACTGCGCCGCAGGGCAATATTCCAACATGATAACGACCCCAACCACACCTCCAAGACGACCACGCTTTGCTAAAGAAGCTGAGGGTAAAGGTGATGGAGTGGCCAAGCATGTCTCTAGACCTAAACCCTATTAAGCATCTGTGAGGCATCCTCAAATGGAAGGTGGAGAAGCGCAAGGTCTCTAACATCCACCAGCTCCGTGATGTCATAATGGAGGAGGGGAAGAGGACTCCAGTGACAACCTGTGAAGCTCTGGTGAACTCCATGCCCAAGAGGGTTAAGGCAGTGATGGAAAATAATGGTGGTCACACAAAATATTGACACTTTGTGCTCATTTTGGACATTGTCACTTAGGGGTGTACTCACTTTTGTTGCCAGCGGTTTAGACATTAATGGCTGTGTGTTGAGTTATTTTGAGGGGACAGCAAATTTACACTGTTATACAAGCTGTACACTCACTACTTTACATTGTAGCAAAGTGTCATTTCTTCAGTGTTGTCACATGAAAAGATATAATAAAATATTTACAAAAATGTGAGGGGTGTACTCACTTTTGTGAGACTGGTATATATACAGTACATGCACCACAGGAAACATTGTCGTAGCTTTGTAAAATTATACTACCGCTGCTATTTGGCCATTATAAATCCAAATAGCGCTTGGAGGAATTCCTTTTACTTACCCCAACATTAAGAGCAGATTGTAACTGTGTTCACTGACGTGTAAGAACAGAAACTGCACATTATTCAAGGATTAAATGAAACTTCTTCCATTTTTTTTCCCTTTCTTTTCTCTTTAAGCCGTACGTGAAGATTTTCACATGGGATTTGAATGGGAAATGGAACAAGGAGGGCAAAGCGGTTAGAAAGAGTTTTACACTTGAGCAATAATCTTTGCAATTTCGGAGAATAATCTACCGAGGTCTGAAACGCTATGGTTTTCTGAGCCCCCAGCAACTCTTTAGGGCCCTGTCAACAGCCTGCAATTCTGTTTAAAGTTCACTTTCACTCCAGCGCTTGTGCACAGCAGTATAACTGGAATTATACTGGCCCCTTTATTTGCCTCAAATCCAAATGGTTTTGAGTCTGAATGTTAAAGGTTTTGGTGGTGAAAATTAAAGTGCATTTAAACCCAAGAACAAAAATGTACCAGTCCTTAGACGGGGTGGCTACATTTGTTTTCTTCTTTTCAGGCTGTCTTCCTTTATTTTTACCCAGTGATCCTGCCAGTAGCTCACTTTCGGCCCTTGGGTGGCAACATTCACTCACTGTACTCTATTAACCGGTTGCCGACTGCCGCAAGTACATATACTGCGGTGGTCAGCCCCGGCCAGGCAAAGTGACGTATGGGTACGTCACTAGCCTGTGACGTGCTTGTGAGCCAATAGCGGGCGAGCGCGTGCCCGCGGAGGCGCGCGCCCGCCCCGGCTCGTTCCCTAACAAGTCAGTGCGTGTGACCGGCGGACCCGATGTCCGCCGGTCACTCGCGATCGTTCGCCGTGAAGGGAGAAAGGCAGGCGGCTAATGTAAACAAAGCCGCCTGTCCTTCTCCCTGTGTAAAAATGGAGATCACACAGTTCTACTATGTAGGACCGTTGATCTCTGTTCTTACACCAGTAGCCATATCCAATCACAGTTAGAAACACGCCCCTAGGGACATACTTAACCCCTCCTTCCCCAATAAAGTTAACCCCTTCCCTGCCAGTGTCATTTTTACAGTAACAGTGCGTATGTATAGCACTGATTACTGTAGTAATGTCACTGGTACCCCCAAAAGTGTCAAAAATGTCAGTCAAGGGTCCGATCTGTCTGCCGCAATGTCGCAGTCACGCAAAAAAAAATCGCAGATCGCCGCCATTACTCGTTAAAAAAAAAACAATAAAAATGACAAAAATCTTTCCCTTAGTTAGTAAACGCAATAACTTTTGCGCAAACCAATCAAAATACGTTTATTGTGATTTTTTTTACCAAGCATATGTAGCAGAAAACAAATTGGCCAAAAATGTTAAAAAATTTTGATTTTTACATTTTTTTTGGGGGGGGGGGGGGGGGGAATTTCATATAAAAAAATGAGAAAAATATTGTTATTTTTGCAAAATTGTCACTCTTTTTTTGATTATAGCGCATGAACAAAAAATCGCACAGGTGAACAAACACCAAAAGAAAGCTCTATTTGTGGGAAAAAAAGGACATCAAATTCGTTTAGGTACAGCGTCGCACGACCTCGCAATTGTCCGTTAAAATCACGCAGTGCCCGAATCACAAAAAAACTCCTGGTTAGGAAGGGGGTAAAATCTTCCGGGGCTTAAGTGGTTAATGGAGAAACAGCGTTGCCACCCTTGGAGAAAAACGGTGTTAGTACTTAAAAACACCTTACCCTTTCCTCATCTCTATAGCATAGAATGTGTTCTGTCGTCCATAGAGATAGCTGGAAGCAATTCTAACAATCAGAAGAGGTAGAGAGTATGGGACGTTAGGGGCTCACTGGATTTCTGGCAGGATCAACTGATATTTATCTATTGAGCTGCTACACTGCTGTATTATATTTTTAATTCTGTTTTAATAAAAGTCTGTACTATATTAAGCGTATAAAATGTAATAGCATGCTGTGCCTGCTCACCTCCCACACACATTTCTAGTCCTCTCAATCTTACTTCAGAGCGGCAGTAAATTATTAAAGTTTGCCATATACAGTCAGGTTTTGATTCACCCGTTCATTTGATTTGAAGTTTATGATAAAAGGGCAGGCCGTGACCCATTCAGATAAATTCGATAAGGTGGTACTGATTTTAGATGGCTGTAAGTAAAACTGACCAAGTCAACTTTTAGGTACCAATTTGATATTGGATAA
Source organism: Pelophylax lessonae (assembly GCF_965119305.1). Lineage (NCBI taxonomy): Eukaryota > Metazoa > Chordata > Amphibia > Anura > Ranidae > Pelophylax > Pelophylax lessonae. The sequence continues at coordinate 204,439,102 of NC_138779.1, read as the reverse complement.
CTAGTCTATCACTCTTGATGTAAACAAATTGTACTTACAATAAAGTGACTAGATCAGGGCAGATCATCAAGCACAACCTAGGGCTTATTGGTTAGCACTTCTGCCTTACAGCACTAGCCTTATTGGATCAAACCCCAATTATGATGCTACCTGCATGGAGTTTGCACGTTTTCCCCTTGTTTGCATGCGTTTCTTCCCACATTCCAAAAGGGTTTAATTGACTCCTGTCTAAATTGACTCTAGCATGTGTATATATTCATGTGAGATAGGGACCATAGATTGTAAACACCTTGACATTAGGATATGGTGTTAATGCGGCACAGTGGTGTAGTGGTTAGCACTTTCACCTAGCAGCAAGAGGGTGGCTGGTTCGGCTCCCAACCATGACACTACCTGCCTGGAGTTTGCATGTTCTCCCTGTGCCTGCATGGGCTTCCTCCGGGTACTCCGGTTTCCTTCCACACTCCAAAGACATGCTGGTAGGTTAATTGGATCCTGTATAAAATTGGCCCTACTATGTATGTATGAATGTTAGTTAGGGACCTTAGATTGTAAGCTCCTTGAGGGCAGGGACTGATGTGAATGTACAATGTATATGAAAAGCGCTGCGTAAATTGACAGCGCTATATAAGTACCTGAAATAAATAATAATAAATAAATGTACAATATACTGTATGTAAAGTCCTGCATGGCGATGTATGAACACCTGAAATTAATATAACTTCCAGTGGTTTACCAGGTCACACCAATGGATGCTGAAGCAACTCTCACTAAGTAGCTGGTAAGGGTAAAGATGTTAGCAGGGATGGTAACTTAGGAAGTGAACACTGCAAGAACCATGGTGAAGAAATCTACAAAAATGTCAAAAAAGTGTAAAACAAAGGATTGTTTAAGTTGTATCTGCAGTTGTAGGTACCATCAGTGCGAACATCTCACCATTAATAGAATAGGTGCAACATAATAAATAAAGCTTGTACCGTGTATGTAAATAATAAGCAAAGATGGGCATAAAGATAAAAAAAAGAACCCTCAAACCCAAAAGCCTAGTAATAAAAAAAATGTAAGGCTTCTTTCATTCAGTCTATGGCTCCAACAGTCCAACTGAGCACCTGAGCCTATGGTAAATGGTTGCCCAAGTCAAATGAAGCATATTCCATTGAGGGCTACTCTTCACCGTCAGAGGGGCAACCTCTTCCCTTAACCACCACAACTCCTGACCCAAACAAGTTTAATCTTGGTATTTATTTTCAGGTCCTGTTCACCAGCACTGGTGTAACATATAATGAAACAGCACACGTATGGCTGCCTGTGGCCGAACTGTTTACAGACCAATTTTACACACTATGAATAAAATTAGTTTGAGCTAGAGCAGGGGCGTCCAAACTATGGCCCTCCAGCTGTTCATGAACTACAATTCCCATCATGCTTAGTTATGTCTGTTAATGTCAGAGATTTACAATACCTCATGGGACGTGTAGTTCCGCAACAGCTGGAAGGCCGTAGTTTGGACACCCCTGATCTAGAGGAAGCGCTGGACCAGTAGAATGGTGTGTGATAGATATTAGGTGGTGAATGATGGTGTTGATCTCTCTTTGGAGATACCTTAATAAACTATTATATTCTTTATCAAGATTTTTCTTATTCTGGACACCGGGCGCTCCTTACTCAAGCATCTTCTCAAACTATATTAAGTTATTTAGACACCCTCTTTGAATAACACATTTAAAGTCAGAAGCCAAGTCCATCTCCTTTACTCCAAGTTAAGTAAATACAAGTCCCAAATGATGGTATTGAAGTAACAATAACATCACAAAATATAACAACACTTACGGTGCTTAACACAGACCAAAGACCCATGGCCATTGGCACCACCAACTGTTCCACACAAGGTCAGGGGTTAGCTCAAGTGCTGGAAGGCCCACCCTAGAGGAACCCCCCATGGGGGAACCAATAACACAATGGCACAGCTTTACTCATTCATGTTGCTTACCCAGTCTAGCCACGCATGGCCAACTAAGGTCAAAGATACAGAGATGCTAGACCAGACGGTGCAGATAGTGTATCAGTCCCATAATGATATAATGTGAAATTAGGAATTGATGACCAGATGCTCTATGCATACCGTGATCTGAACCTCTTTGTCAAGGGAAGTTAATGAGAAAAAATAGGGTGATACTTAAAAAGAGTCATAAATAATGATTTTGAAACCCGCCGAAGGTGTTGGTAAAGAGCATCACAGATGTAATATTGCTTAAAAAACTGCCTTTGGTTATAAGAAAAAGTTGACTATGTCAATCTCTCTCTCTCTTACGCAAATACACGCAAACACTCAAATAAGGACATTTGAATTGAAACAAATATACATATTACAAAACGATGTATTTGCTTGTAAGTCACCGCAGGGCATAAGAAGCCAATGTTAATTTAGCTGTAAAAAAAAAAACTTCACATCGCAGCAGAAAACCAAGGGAATGCAGTGCCTAAGGGTAGCTGGCAACGTTCCCTCTTAATGCCTTTCTTTCCCACAAATGGCGTGATTTCAGCCATATGGGCCCTTTTGAAGCCTATGGGCACACTGCTGAGCGTATGGGGGCGCGTACGTCTTAGACCTGACACCTCCTATACTCGAAGCATGGCTTTAGCCGCTGCTCGTGATGTAAATAAGAAGTCACGTTTGGAAACAAGAACAGGCCAGCAGCCGAGCAAGCAGTCAAGCAGAGCGGAACTATTTCTGAAGACCTTGATTAAATGGCTTTCTGTTGTGGGTGTTCTTAAAAGGGCAAGTGCCAGTTATTTGACATGTTCCCATTTTCGGAATCTTCCTGCTGAGTCAAAGGAGAAGTTCTTTTTTGCAGCAAAACACAAAATTTAAGAGCTGTTAAAGAACTAGAGGAGGTTTCACTGGTCTGCAGGACTTGATTAAAGTTTGTATAGGTGTCATAAAATGAATGGACAATAAAGACTGATAATGGCATCTCTCTGCCCTTTCCTCCTGTCAGAATGGTTCTTGTAGATACACAGTTGCCACCAGTTGTAGTATCCCCCTGGTTTACTAAGGGAGTATGCAGGTTGTAGCTGGGCCCCATTCCCTGTACACCCACCGGGTCCAAGGCAGATAATTAAGGTCATTGTATTTCCACCGATCCAGTCCTTTTACATAATCCTACGAAATATCACAGCCAGTCTGGTGACCTGACTTTTTTCTGCTGCAGTTAAGAAACCCAGCCAGCCTGTGATTGGACAGTAAAGACTGATGAAGTCTTCTATCTGTCCCTTCCTCCTGTAAGCATGGTTCTTGTAGATGCCCTGGTTTATTAAAGGAGTATAAAGGTTGTAACTGCCCCTCCCTGTACATTTGCCAGGCCCTTGGCTCTTGCCTATGTTGCCTTGTGGATGAATGAGCTCATGGTATTTCTATCCAGCCAGTTCTGACATTTACATAGTCCTACTCAGGGCTTTTTTTCAGGGGGAACGCGGGTGAACGCAGTTCCGGCACCTCCAACACTGAATGTATTTAAGTGCAAGGTGGGCTGGATGGTCTATTGATGATGGTCGTTGGGAGATCTATTGTCGCTAGTGGGGATCTATTTTTGCATAGGGGTCTATTGTTGCTGGAGGAGGATCTATTGTTCCTGGGAGGGATCTTATATTTCTGGGGAGTCAGTTGTTGCTAGGAGGGATCTACTGTTGAGAGAGAGGTCTATTGTTGCTGGCTACTGGAGAATTGAATGTTGCTGCTGGTGGTCTAGTGTTGCTGGGGTGGATCTATTGTTGCTGGGGTGGATCTATTGTTGCTGGGGTGGTATTTTGTTTAGGGGGGCATTGTTGTGTGGATGATCTCTTGTTTCTTGAGGTCTATTGTTGCTGGTTGCAGGGGATCTATTTTGCTGCTTTTCTTGTTAACACGTTAAATACAAATTACTTAGCACCACAGAATGATACTTGGTTCTGTGTTCTCTAAAAGGGGCGGTACTGGGAGGTGGATAGAGGGTGGGACCAAGGGATGTGCTTGGGGATGGGTCGGGCGGAGACAAGGGGGCGACTCAGAAGGAGGGGAGTTACTGCACCTACTTTCTGAGAAAAAAAGCCCTGGTCCTACTAAATGTCATGGCTAGCCCATTGATTTGACTTTTCTATGCTGCAATTAAGCAACCCAGCTAGCTTGCCTCCCCGTCCCCAGCCTGTGATTGGACGATTAAGACTGATGAGATCATTTCTTTGCCCTCTTCACCTGTCAGCACATTCCTTGTAAATGCACAACTTGAATGGTTAAATAACCTCCCATGTTTACTGCAGGAGTATGAAGGTTGTAATTGGGCCCTCTGGCCCTAGGCTCCTACTTATATTGTGGATGATTCAGCTCTTGTTAGGAGGCATGCACCCAGGTTGTTCTTAGTTCATACCTTCATCTGTAGTAGAAAGCATCAATACTGTTCTCATCCATGAGCTGAATGTAATAATAGGATAGGCCACGAAAGATAGTCATGAAGGATGTCAACAAAACTATAACATCTTCTAGGAGGACAGGTGCCACCTTCACCTACAAGATCTTTTTTATCAGTGACGGTCTAAGATCTATTTCCAGCTACCTGGCCTTTTAATACCCATCTCCATTTTGTCTGCGGTGTTCTCCCGGCGGTGACGCCTCTCTATTCTCCATTTAACCTTGAGTTAAATCCGAGAAGCTGAAGCAGGAGGTTTTTCAGGAACTCCTGGCGTAATTAGCTGAAGATGTGGCAGCCAGTCAAGAAACACCGAGCAAGTTTTACAAAATATTCTCCTGACTCCTGTGTTATTGTGAAATGTCTCATCGTAAAGTGCACTGCAAGGAACCATGCCAGCCATATTGTGAGACAGAAATAATTCACAGAGGATACAGCTATCAATTTACTAGAAATGAGACAGGATTGAAGAAGAAGGCTTGAATCACTGCACAAAATGTCGGCCACAGCTGCTTACGGAGGCCAGGAGAAGCTGTATTTAGAGTCTATGCTGATCAGATTTTTAAAGAGGCTTTAAAGTTCTGGGTGTGGGGCAGCATAATAAACCTTCTAAGCTACAGTCTATATTTAAACTGGAAAAAGTTTTTTTGTTTTTGTTTTGGATAGTTAGAACCTTTACCAGTTTTTGATTGCCGTCTGCATCTAATTGGGGAGATTTCTCCTTCAATTTGAGACACAACAGGATGTGAAAGGAAGTCTCCCCAATGTCAAGAAAATCTTCTGTCTGTGTCCTGATTGGGAAGATTTAAGCCTCGGACACACGCAACGAATTTCCGCCGACCGGTCGTCCGTCTTTGGTCCAGAGTGGTGTTTGTTGGTTGGAATGTGCTCTAGACTGCACACAAATTTTCCTGTATGACAGAATTATAGTTCAGAAGTGATGTCATGTGTTGGATTGCTTTCTTTGTGTTCTTTCATCTCTGAGCATGCCTAGTCTTGCTCATAAGATTTTTCCCCATCAAAATCTGTACTAATGAGACGAAAATCGGTCGTGTTTTGACGGTCGACAAAAATTATATAGCCTGCACACCAGGATTTTTTCGGCCGAAAAGTCGGAGTCGGTTGTCGGTAGCACCATACTAACAAGCCGAAAATCGGCAGATCGGTCGTCAGACGAAATTTCCCAGCCGGATTTCTACTCGTGTGTACGGGGCTTTACTCTATTTGTTCTGGAGATAATTGTCACTGGGTCTGAAAGCAATGGGAGATCTGTAATTTTATGGCCGTCACCAGAACAGGAAGTGAGGGACAATCTTCCAATATGGACACCTGTACCTGTGGAAGCTGTCAACAGTGTGATTTACCCTCCCTTTGAGATTATTTCCCCTTATATTCTCTTGTGAAGAGAACACGGACAGCAATAATACAGTAATCCCCCGCTACATCGTGGTTCAGTTTTTGCGGTCCCGGTAATTCGCGGTTTTTTTTGTAATGTTATTTTACTATATAAATCATTAAAAATGAAAGATTTTTGTGTTTTTCATAGCTCTTGCTCTGTCTCTAAGTATCTTTTATGTGTTTAAATGAGTTTCTATTGTTTTAAAAGTGTGTATAAAGACCTTAAAATGCTTCTACACATACAGTGACAGTAAAAAAATCATGCCTACAATGCATTTTAATAGGGTTTTTCTATTTCGCGGAATTTCACTTTCCGCGGCTGGGTCCGGAACGTAACCCCCGCAATGGAGGGGGGTTTACTGTAATCCATAAGAACACCAGACCAAAATGAGTCCAAGGAAACTTTAATCGTACAACAGATAATTGAACACAACAGCCAATAGGGTTGATTTGCTAAAACTGGAGAGTGCAAAATCTGGTGCAGCTCTCTATAGAAACCAATCAGCTTCCAGTTTTTTTGTCAAAGCTTATTGAACAAGCTGATGTTACAAGCTGATTGGCTAACATGCACAGTTGCACCAGATTTTGCACTCTCCAGTTTTAGTAAATCAACTCAATGTGTTTTGGGGGTCCGTGCATTCCCCCTTCATCGGGGCTTGGAGATTAAATATATACTTATAAAGACTTAAAGTAGCCACATGGATAGATTTGATATAAAATTAGTGTGTACAAAGGGTCCAAAATACATTTAACAGCATACCCTGCTGAGGCACCCTTTTAAGCAAGAGCAGCTATTGGCCATTGGGCCTTACAGAATTGAATTGGATTGACTGTTGGAATTTTATATCAATGATCACCTTTGTACCAAGCATCTCTCTGAAAGTTCTTTGACCAATAATAGTCCAATAGAGTTTATAACCCGTCCAACTCTGTCTAAAATAAAAAAATGTTCCTTCAAGTGGAATCTGTCATTTGAAAAAAATGTTTACTTTTTTTTTTCAAATGACAGATAATTTACTCTGCTACTTACTCACTAAGTAGCAGCTGGGTATGCCACCTGATCAGTATTTTACCTGGCTGCTAAAAATGGGTCTCCTTGCCAATGTTAACAGGAAAGAGAGTGTATTTTGTGGTAACCTTTGTACCAGCATACCCCATTGGTTGCGAGTAAGCTGTCCAGAAGCATCTGAACCTGAGCGCACTCAATAAGAAGGTGCTATGTTATGCAAATGTTGACTTTTGACCATTCATCCTGACCAATGGTAAGGCAAAGAAATCTTTCTAGATATGCACACTATCACGTCAATGGTGGTTTACTAACCTTTTAAAACCCATAAATCTGAAAACTGCCACTGCTGGTCTTCTTATGACAATGCTAATTCCAGGGTGCCATTGGCCGCAATGCTTTCTGAACAGTCTCTGATTGGCTGTTGTGGTTGATTGAGCACAATGGTTCAGCTTACCCTATTATTGGACCTGCATTAATTAATTCCTAACTTAATATTTACCAATGGTATAATATTTTTCAGAAAACTTCCACCTTTTATCAGGCACCCTATACTCCAGTTTAGTGATTTTCTCCCTAGACTGCCAGGAAAAAGCATTCCCCTTAGCACCCCCCACCCCCCAGTGATCAGACTATACATTGAGGGAGATTTACCAAAATAGGTACTCACAGTCGGGTGCAACTGTGCATAGTAACCAATCAGCTTCTAACTTCAGCTGCTCAATTAAGCTTTGGCAATAAAATCTAGAAGCTGATTGGTTATTATGTACAGCTGCACCATATTCTGTGTGCACCCATTTTAGTAACACCCCCCCCCCCCTGTAAATTTGTAGTAAGAGGCTGCAGCAGTGGCTGATCTGTGTCAGATGTTCTTAAATACAGCCGAGAACTGAAAAGACACCAGGATTTACATCATGGGTGTCCAACCTTTTGGCTTCTCTGGGCCACATTGAGTGTAGAGAAATTTTCTCAGGCCGCATATAAAATATATACTATAGTTATGGTATATAGGTAATAAAATGGCCGCTGTGCCCTTCCCGAGCTGCTGCCCCCACCCCCCCGAGGCAGCCTCTGCCTAGTTAGTTTGAAGCCGCCACTCGACTTCCTTTCTCCCCAGCAAAAAAGAAAATTGTCAGGGGGCAGTGGGCCGCATTGCCTGCAGTTCTGGGGCTACATGCGGCCCCCGGGCCGTAGGTTGTACATGCCTGATTTACATGTTTGTATCATCTCTGATGGGTATAATTTCCAGGAAGTAGCTTCTGACTCTGGATGATACCTGAATAAAGATGGTGCAATCCATTTGGACAGAAAAGCAAATAAAGGGATTTCAGAGAGAGTGCTGTCATCTCTGGGAAAGTGGATAAATACCTTAAAGTGTTACAATGACACATTACTTAGCATGCACTTAACATAAAAATATGTGATGCTAGGTCCACTTTAAAAGTCCAAACTAATAATCTTCTAGAATACAAAGATTGTCACTTTTGCATAAATCGATGTCCGTCTTAGTTTGAGTCACGATGACCCTGGCACGAGAGATAGGGGATTTAAATGACATTTCATTACTCGAATAATTAAGAGTGGAATGTTTAGCGGGAGAATGGCTAGATGCCCTTAAAATAACCAGGCTCACAATGAGATTGTTCTCTCTAAAATCTCATTAATTTGCTCTCCTTGGCACCTGGGGACACATGGGACTAATTGTCAAGTCTTGTAAATTCTCAGGCAATGACGGTGTCATCAATACCTCACAATTTTCTGAGACGGGAAGGACAGATAGCTTTTATCATCAACATTCTTTGGTGGGGACAGGCTTGACCTTACCATGGCTACACTCATAATTCCTTTCATTTGTGATGGAAGAGGTTGGATCAGTAGGAGATGGAAACTAAGTGGACAGCTAGAAGTAGTCAACAAAAAGACATCTCCAAGAAGCTCTGAGACTTCAATACATAGGAGGAAAAAGAACATAATCATTCAATGAGCTCAATGGTTCTGGTGAGGTTGCTCATGTGAAAGAGGTCTTCCTTCCAGTTGGTACCGAGAAAAGGACTCCAAATAAATTTAAACAACAGACACACCAGATCGATGAAAGAGTCCAAATTACATTAATAGTTCAAAGAATGATCACAAAAGGCTGATTTATGTGATCATTCTTTGAACTTTGTAAAGTAAATTGGGCTCTTTCATCATATGGTCTGGTGCTCATGTTGTTTTGTTTTACTTTGAGAATAAAAGATGTTTTTATACTCACCCAACCACACGGGTAACTTATTCACCTTGATCCAATCCCTATGTTATAAATAGTGATTAACTAAGGTTTGGGCTGAACCCAGTTCAGCCCAAAATCACAGGGGACTGTCACATGATATCAGACTGCAGGCCCAATCAAATACCCCATAGCACATGTCAAAGGGTATGCTGGTGACATCATTGGCCATATTTGGACAATGTTATAATACAATGATGTCACCAGCATCCCAACACGGGCTTGCGGTTTACTATTTGACAGTTTCTTTGGAGTCGGGTCGAAGAGGGTGTGGCATGAACCTTAGCTCATCGTTGAGCATGAAATATGCCATGAAATGTGTCAAGGCAAAAGTTAATTGTACTAGAACATGGATGGAGGTGTGAATATTTGTGGAACCATCCCGTTCCGAATTACAAAATCCAAAGAACAGGGTGGTGTCACAATCTTTCATCCTCTTTGCCATGTTCTTGACATCTACCCTGACCTATCTCTTGATGTCACGGTGTTTGAATTAGGATGACCGAGTTACCTGTGTGGCTCTAAATTCTGGAATTTTTAACCAACACATAGAAATGAAGAAGTTCCTTGGATGAGTAACAAAACATCTTTAACAATCCATAACAAGTCCAGTTTGTATGTGATCTACTACTAGCCATCCACTTAGTTAAGTTCTACTACTGACAGTGTTGGGGTAGCTACTCAAAAAATGTAACTAGTTACTAGTTACTTCTGTAAATTGTAACGAGATTACTTTACTAGTTACTGCATTTGAAAACTAACTTCACTACTTATTACTTTACTTTCCTCTTTCTTAATTGACCGTGTAGAAGAAGATACATGACACTCTTTCTGCATAGAGTTTATTGGATAAACACAGGCTTTGAGAAACATGAGAACAAAACCTGAAAAATCAGAAAAAAACATAAAGTGCAACAAAAAGTCATAAACTTCATCACTCTCTATTCTTCGAAATAACGATTGTATTGCATGGCTTGGGTAACGCAGGAAAGCGCGTTCCTATAGCCTAGTAAAGTAGTGTAGTTACCTCCTATAGCCTAGTAAAGTAGTGTAGTTACCTCCTATAGCCTAGTAAAGTAGTGTAGTTACCAATATTAGTATTGTAACTAGTTACGTTACTTCGTTACCAAAAAAAGTAATGTAGTTACTGTAATCAGTTACTTTGTAACTCGTTACCCCCAACACTGACTACTGATTAGTAGGGAAACATCTTCAACATTACAGAAAAAGGTCACTTGAATATTTCTAACTATATGGATATATGAGAACCATGTCTCAGACATTAGTGGAGAGCTAACGTTACTGGGGGAACATATGGGACACACAGTATAGAGGTTAGCCGGAAGAATGCACTAATACTATAATACTATACTATAATATTTACTACTGAGTAAAGACTTAGCTGACTGGTGGTCCAGGATCAAGTGGAAACTGGAGCTGCAGCCAAGATGGGCTAGGTGTGGTTGGTTAGGTTCTTAGATGGAGAATGTGGCCATGAAGGGAGGGTCTACCTCCATGCTCTTGGTTGCTCTCCATTCTTTCTGTTGGATTTTTAACTGCAATGTTTTGAATGGTCTAAATAGCTAAGGTAAACTGATCTTGTATTATTCTTAAGACACACACATCTGAATTAGTCAGAGGAAGGGCGCTTCCTCCTTCCTCTTCTACTTCAAGTAGGCCTGTATGGATTTTTAGCCTGGCTTTTCATTGGACAGAGGCCATCAGCAGGTGAACAAGCTTTGCTGGTTTGGAATCAGTGAATCAGCCTCATCTAAGACTTGTACTGGATTGGGAAAATGGAGAATGCATACCCTGCCAATCACTCTGCAGTACCCAGTGGGATCTTACATTTATTTATATGGTAGTATGATTTTAAATCTTTTTTTGTACATATCCGTCATCTGTTTTATTTGGTGCTGTTTAATATTACTCTTTTATATTTAGAAGCTTCCTATATACAAATGTCTTTTATAAATATGGTTTTACCTGTTTATTTAATTTTATCATACGTACGTATAATCATCCAAGGACATATTGACATAATTTAAACAAATTTCTACTCATATTATTATCTTGCCCTGAAGAAGAGGCATTTCAACACCCCAAAACACATTGGCATTTGTGTTTTTTGAAGATCTGTATAAATAAAAAGACCCAAGGGTTTCTGGTGCCTCAAGCCAGGAAGAGGTTTGGGATTTTTTAGGCAAAGATTTTGAGATGGTTTTTATAAAATTAAACAATTTATTTGTACATTTTTAAAACCATACAAGTTTTTGGTGTAGGGCTATAGGCCCTATTGTGCAAAGAGGTGATAAAGAGTTGAGTTTTTACAGTGAGAATGGTGACTTAATAAGTCACTCTTTGCACAATAGAGCCTATAGCCCTACACCAAAAACTTGTATGGTTTTAAAAATGTACAAATAAATTGTTTTATTTTATAAAAACCATCTCAAAATCTTTGCCTAAAAAATCCCAAACCTCTTCCTGGCTTGAGGCACCAGAAACCCTTGTATCTTACTGACCCAGGGATGTTGGAAAAGTGTATATATATTTCAAGGCATTGAGAGAACCCTAAAAAAAACCATGATAAATAAAAAGACCAAAATTCCACCCATCCAATCTTCATTTTGGCACTCCTACACTTTGACTTATTCAGTACTTTTATTAATGGCAGAGCGCGTAGGGAAATATGAGCTCCGCCCCTGTGATATCACTTTCCTAATAAGGATGTCCTGTACTTTCTTCTTATTATTATTACATTTTTAGCAGCTGTTCTATGGCAAGGATAAAGGGTGAAATGGATAAATGGTTACATTTAGTAAATTCAGCAGCTCTTTATTATAAAACAATATCCTTTTGTTTAATTAGAGCCTAGTCCTTTAAATAGCAGACCACTTAGCATTCATACGGTGGCAACGGTCAGAAAGCTGATAAGTCGATTAAATTGAAATGCAACGTGTTTTTTTTTTTTTTTTAATTTTTAATCGTTACAAAATGACTGAATCCAACTCCGCTTAAGTGAGGCATTTCTAAGGCCGGCCGCAGCATTAACAACGCTCTCTAATGCTCACTTATCATAATGTGCGATTATCATTTTACAAATGACTCGCAAACGCTTATCGCGAAAAATCAAATTAACTTTCAGAGCCACTTCATACATTGCATTTGAGTATTTTGTGGCTTTTTAAAAGCTGTCACCCTACATGCTTTTTAGGGTGTTTTTCTTTATTGGAATAAGTGTGATTTGTTGTGGTTGCGCTGTCACTCCCAAACCCAAACTGCTAGCCAGCAGCATCTGTAAGATGTAAAATAGCATTTTTTTCACAAGATAAGTAGATAAGTTCTCATCTAATAAAATAGAATTCCTGGTATATATATAAAATATATATATATATATATATATATATATATATATATATATATATACATATATAAAAATATATTGTATATACTATTTATAGTATGACAAATCAGGTTTGTCTTATCTGATGAAGGATCCTAATCCTAACAGATCCTAGTAAACATTGTTATTTTGATGAGTTTTTAACTCTCTTGATAAATATACAAGGTGCTTGCGGATTGGACTTTTTTCAAATCTCTATATTTTGGAGTTCAGGTGACCTCTACTGTTTGCTCTGCACCTGAAGGATTACGTTACATGCTGGGTGTGTGCTGTCCCGACCATTCTGTGTATATATATATATATATATATATATATATATATATATATATATAATGGATTTATTTATTTTTTATTAATTTAATTTAATTTAATTTATACATTTAATTTATTTGGGGGTTTTCACATAGTTGTGGGTTTTTTTGCACAGCACCTGTGGAATCATTTTTTTTTAAAACTTTATTGAGATGTCACAATTTATTTATTCCATTTATTTTATTATTAATTAGTATTATATACAGTATTATTTAATAAATAAAAATGCTAAATTATATAAATTAAATACATTTAATACGTTATTAATTAGAATATATATATATATATATATATATATATATATATATATATATATATATATATATATATAAATTAAACAAATAATAATTAGTTAAGATGTTGCAGCGTGATGGTGTGAACTGATTTATTTGTAAACAAGGGAAATTACTTTGTCATTGCTTTGGGAAGGCTGGCCCAGCATATCCCAAAGCACCTAGGGCACATGTGTCAAACACAAGGCCCGCGGGCCAAATCCAGCCCTCAAGGCCTTTTAATGTGGCCCTCGCAACTTTCCTAGAGCTGCAGGAGACCGCCAGCTCTCCTTTGCGTTCCGTCCCCAGCTTCTTCCCAGCAGCAACACAAGGTAAGAAGGTGCACTTTGATATAAGGAGGGTAGGGGGGACTCTTGACATTTGATGTAAGGGGGGTGGGATACTCTGGACATCTAGTATTACAGATACAACCGGCCCTTTGTGGGCAATCATAATGCTGATGCGGCCCTTGATGAAGTTGAGTTTGACATCGCTGACCTTGGGGTGAATGGGCCCTGAGCCGTGATGAAGAAGAGTGAAGCTGCAACGTGTCTATCACTGGAATAAACTTGTCTCTAAACTTGAATATCACAATACGGTGCTTCAGTTCTGGATTCAAGTGGGATTCAAACTGAAAAAATAACCTGAGGAAAGTTCTAACCCTTTCTCACTCCACCCAAATCATAAAAGAATATGTTTGGCGGGAGTTCTTTCCTATGATTCGTTGTCAAGAGTCATTTCCCACCTAGACTATGTGCGCTCCCATCTTACATAACACAGATCTTGTTGTCTGGATTCAGATGCTGTGAGAACAGAGGAGGAAGGTAGACAATGGAGGTAATCTTATAATCATAGTGAGATGCAGCAATACAGTCATTAAATTCTATTCAAACAAGCTGTTATCTTTTTAATTATATATATGCAGACTGTGTGTGCCAAACCCTGACCCCGTGTTAGAAGAAAATTGAAACTACATTTATTGTGGGTAAATTATATGCTTGGGGAGCAAGTTTGTGTATCTGAGTAAAAAAAGAAAAGAAAAAGAGAAACAGAAAGGTAAGATAAGGAGCACGGAGAGCACTGTGAGGGGAGATTGTGCTGCGGAGTCTGAATTCCAGCCTTTACATTAGTCTTGCACAGTTGTACCGGCTCCTTCCCTGGACTGAAATGGCTTCCTCTTATTTTCACTGCACACTGTGAGCTTCTCACAACGTGCTTTAGAAGCTGCAGCAAGTCAGATAAATACTGCTTCGTTTCCCGGCTCAAGAACATCTAGCTCTAGGAAGGGAGAGAAGGAGGGAGAGAGGGAAGAAAAGAAGGAAGGAAGGAGGATAGTGACTGAAAAGAAGGAAGGAAGAGAAGAAAGGAGGGAGAATGAGAAGAAAGGAAAGAAAGATGGAGGGTAGGAGGGAGGGGAGCAAGAAAAAGGGAAGAAAAGAAGGAAGAAGAGAAGGGAAGGATGTAGAGAGAAAAGGAAGAAAAGAAAGGGATCAGGAAAAAGGAAGGCAGGAAGGATAAAGGGAAGGAAGAAAGAAAGAATGGAGGGAAGGAGAAAATGCTGAAGGCAAAAGGGAGGAAAAGGAGGAAGAAGAGAAGGGAGGGAGGGAGGTAGAGAGAAAAGGAAGAAAAGGAAGGGATAAGGAAGAAAGGAAGGATAAAGGGAAGGAGGCAGAAGAAGAGAAGGGAGGGAGAGAAGAAAGAAAGAAAGAAAGAAAGAAAGAAAGAAGCAGAGAAGGAAAGAAGGATGGGTGAAAGGAAGGAGGCAGAGAGAAAAGGAAGGATAAGGAAGCCAAAAGGGAAGGAAAGAATGAAGAAGAGAAGGGAGGGAAGGAGGGAGAGAAGAAGGAAAGAAAGAAAGAAAGAAAGAAAGAAAGAAAGAAAGAAAGAAAGAAAGAAAGAAAGAAAGAAAGAAAGAAAGAAAGAAAGAAAGAAAGAAAGAAAGAAAGAAAGAAAGAAAGAAAGAAAGAAAGAAAGAAAGAAAGAAAGAAGGGAGGGAACAAGGCAGGGAAGGAAGGAAGGAAGGAAGGAAGGAAGGAAGGAAGGAAGGAAGGAAGGAAGGAAGGAAGGAAGGAAGGAAGGAAGGGGATTAAGAAAAAGAAAGGAAGGAAGGCTGAAAGAGAGGAAAGAAAGATGGAAGGGAGTGAACGAAGGAAGGAAAAAAAGGATGAAGGGAAGGAGGCAGAGAGGAAAGGAATGGAGAAAGAACAGGAAGGAAAGACTGAAAGGGAAATAAGATCCCCCCCTGCTAAATAATCCCCCCTAGACACTTGCCTAGTGATCATACCTTCTATAATTTAATAGTTATGCCCTTTTCCTGGGTTGTACATCTCATGAACAGTATCAGCTCCTCTGCCTGGACACATGCCTATCAATAAAGCCGTCAGTTTCCCTGCCTCAGCACTGATATGCTGTAAAACTTTGATTAATCTTTCCTGTTGTCTCCCAAAATAAACAATTTTACACAGCATGAAAGTGCACGGCTCTTAATTTCTCACAACATTAAGCACAATGCAGTCGGAAATTATCATTATGTATAGCTGACCACTGTTAAACGCTAACTCGGCTTTACACGTGTACAGGGTAATTCAGCAATCTTGCTGGGCGGCATTTAACTGCTGACTGTCCTGCTGGGCCTGCCGCTGCAGTAAATGCAGCAAGGCTTCATGGGAGAAGCTTAGACACAAGAAAACTCCTTTCTCCTCCTATCGGGATATAAGCCACGTAATTACAATGTAATAAACGCTGAGACTTAAAAATAATTTTGTTTTTTTTGCAGAAGAACTCCCAAAGAGTGGTGGTCATAAGGCTAGGGGCCCTCTTACACTGGTGGGCAATGGGAAAAAGGCCCTATTACATTGATGATCAGTGGGAAGAATGCTCTTTACATTGGTTCCCCTTAGATTGATGGTCAGTGGGAGAAGCCCCCCCCTGATCGGTGGTCATTGGAAAAGGGCCCCTTTAGATTGGTGGTCAGTTGGAGAATGACCATTGAACACTATTCAATGGAAGAAGGGCTGGTTACACTGGTTATCAGTGGGAAGAATGATCTTTACATTGATGGTCATTGAAGAGCTCCCTTAGAATGGTGATCAGTAGAGAAGAGTCCCCTTAGAATCACAGCCAGTGGGAGAAGACCGCTCTTAGATTGGTGATCAATGGAAAAGCCCCTATTAGATTGGTGGTCAGTTGGAGAATGACCATCAAACGCTATTCAATGGAAGAAGGGCTGGTTACACTGGTTATCAGTGGGAAGAATGCTCTTTACATTGATGGTCATTGAAGAGCTCCCTTAGAATGGTGGTCAGTAGAGAAGAGTCCCCTTAGAATCACAGCCAGTGGGAGAAGACCTCTCTTAGATTGGTGATCAATGGAAAAGCCCCTATTAGATTGGTGGTTACTGGGAGAATGCCTATCTAACACTCCTCAATAGGAGAAGTGTTTTAATTTACTTATGAACAGTGGGAAGAATGCTTCTTTCATTGGTGGTCATTGGGATGACTGCCCCCATACAGACAGATAAAAAGATAATCAATGTCAGTGGTCACTTGCGATGATTTCATAGAGGTTAAAACTGATTTCCTCTCAAGAGGCCACCTAATAAACTCTGGAGGAACACCCATGGAACCGTAGTTGATAAAGGCTGCATTAAGCCCATTCACACTACCGCGACTTGTCAGGCGACTGGTCAGCCTGACAAGTCGCGGTCCATGCAGTGCTACGGGAACCGTTCTAATAGGAGCGACTAAAGTCGCTCCGACTTAGAAAGTAGTTCCTGTACTACTTCGGGGCGACATCGGAGCGACTTGCATAGACATTCATTATATGAAGTCCGTGCAAGTCGCGCCGAAGTTGTGGTGCACGCGACTTCACAGGTCGCCCCCAAAGTCGTGCCGCACTAGTGTGAACCGTCACTAAGCTATAATGCATGTGTTATTTGCCAAAACATTTATTATTTTCAGCCAGTTGACTTTTATTTCTACCTTAGTGGTTGACCTTGATGAAAATAATAAATAATAGGAAAAATAGGCAAAGAATGGTTGCTGAAGCTTGGAGAGTTTAACCCAATGTTGTGAAACAAAAAGCGACTGGGCATTTGGCCCCAAAACAAGGACAATAGGAAGTTTTTTTCTTTGAGATGTAACGTATCTCAAAAAAATGTCTTTCTATCACTAACCTTGTTATAAAATGAGTATAAAAACCCAAATGTGTTTTGGTAAAAGGTATATGACTGGAGTCCAGCATGCAGAGGCTTTGCGCTTTAATGAATAAAATCTGTCACTGAGACGATTTTGAAGACTGCCTTCCTTCATCTACAAGGTGAAAATAATATATCGCTCTCTATTGACTTTAACCAAGTTTTATGGGCTCTGAGTGGTTTTTGGTGCCATGCCTAATGGAAATGACACATACCAGCAAATCCAAAGTGAAAGGCCTATACGCCCATTCTGAGATTAGTCTAACAAGTGGAAAACATTAGGTATCCTTTAAGGAGAAGATCGCCGGGCTGTAAAATTGGAAGAATGACATTAGGATTATGGAAGGAGCCATGAAATTAAGCATTCACTCTCAAGTGTTAATGGCCATGCGTTATTGTGCATTACATTAAGGAAGCCTATTCATAATGAATGGGCTGCCTGAGCACCACAAGGGATGAAAATACATGCATGCCCCCTTTTTTTTAAGAATGCATTGCACCACAAAGCATATCTGTGTTGTGGAGTGCTGTAGAGTGTTGTGCATTGGGCCTTATTGTACAGTGCCTTTGGGTGCCATGGGCCAGTGGTCCTCAACTCCGGTACTCAGGGCCCACTAACAGGCCAGATTTTAAGTATTACCTTGGGGAGATGCAGACTAGAGTACTGCAATCACTGAGCAGCAAATTATATCACCTGGCATGTATTTCAGTTATCTTGTAAACCTGGCCTGTTAGTGGGCCCTGAGGACCAGGGTTGAGGACCACTGCCATGGGCAATGAATTACGCTTCACAATCAGAGTGGCTGTGTCGCTATGCTTCTTGGCACCATGTGTTAACGCATGCATTTTAGTTCAACTTGTCACAACACACAAATGTGAATGGGTCTCAAGGCCTCATCCACACACTCATATTGGCCATGGTAGGCAAGCATACTACATATTGGAATCCTGTCAGTCTGTCATTGTCTTGTATAGGCTTCCTGACCATGGTTGTCTGCAAATACCCGGGCCTTCTAGACTTATGCCAAAAGTTGTTAGGCTATTTGCAGACATTAGGCCTATTATTTTTCCACATCCCATCTAGGTCCTGCATGTTTAAAGTCAATCTGTACTATGGACTACACAAAATAGCAGGTTGACTTTTTAGCAAGCTTCATTCAAGTTCAATTCACATGTGTCTCATGCTCCTCCATCAATCTGATGCTTTGCTGCCACTCCCCAAAATTAAAATTTTCAACATTCAGCATGCCAAAGCTGGCTCAGGACTATGAGCTCTTCCACTCTTCCTCATGTGAGGACAGTCAGACTTGGTTATTGGCGATGCTCAGGTTTAGATCTTCTTTAATTCTACAGAATCTACCAAAATTGAGATACGTGGTTAGGTAGACCAATAGAAGGCCCTTTATTGGTTACAATATTGAATCTTCCAAAATTGAAATACACTGTTGGGTAGACCAATAGAAGGCCATTTATTGGTTACATTATGGAATCTACCAAAATCGAGACACGTGGAGGGGTAGACCAATAGAAGGCAATTCGTTGGTTACATTAAGGAATCTACCAAAACTGAGATACGCGGTTAGGTAGACCAAAAGAAGGTCATTTATTGATTACGGTATATGATCTACTAAGGCATGGATACGCAGCTGGACAGACCAAAAGAAGGTCACTTATTGTTTTCGATATATAATTGACTAAGACTTAGTTACGCAGCTGGACAGACCAAAAGAAGGTCACTTATTGTTTTCGATATATAATTGACTAAGACTTAGTTACGCAGCTGGACAGACCAAAAGAAGGTTATTTATTGGTTACGTTATGGAATCTACTAAAATTGAGATATGCAGTTGGGTAGACCAAAAGAAGGTTATTTATTGGTTACATTATGGATTCTACCAAAACCAAGATATGCGGTTGGGTAGACCAATAGAAGGTTATTTATTGGTTACATTATGGAATCTACCAAAACCAAGATTTGCAGTTCGGTAGACCAATAGAAGGCCATTTATTGGTTACAATATTGAATCTTCCAAAATTGAAATACACTGTTGGGTAGACCAATAGAAGGCCATTTATTGGTTACATTATGGAATCTACCAAAATTGAGACACGTGGATAGGTAGACCAATATAAGGCAATTTGTTGGTTACATTAAGGAATCTACCAAAACTGAGATACGCGGTTGGGTAGACCAAAAGAAGGTCATTTATTGATTACGGTATATAATCTACTAAGGCATGGATACGCAGCTGGACAGCCCAAAAGAAGGTCACTTATTGTTTTCGATATATAATTGACTAAGACTTAGTTACGCAGCTGGACAGACCAAAAGAAGATTATTTATTGGTTACGTTATGGAATCTAATAAAATTGAGATATGCAGTTGGGTAGACCAAAAGAAGGCCATTTATTGGTTACATTTTGGAATCTACCAAAACCAAGATACGCCGTTGGGTAGACCAATAGAAGGTTATTTATTGGTTACTTAATGGAATCTACTAAAACCAAGATTTGCAGTTCGGTAGGCAAATAGAAGGCCATTAATTGGTTATATTATGAAATCTACCAAAACCGAAATACGCGATTGGGCAGACCAATGAAAGGCCATTTACTGGTTACATTATAAAAACGACCAAAACTGAGATACACGGTTAGGTAGACCAATGAAAGGCCATTCATTAGTTACATTATATTTTTGCAGCCTTTAGTTTTAAACCAATCTCCTATTTTTCTGGTAGACAGGTGGCTTTTAAAACTCCAGGCCATAAAAATGCAACTCGGTAGTCATTTATCTGCTGTATCACTAAATGTATTTTTTGACGTAGCAGCACAAGTACCTGAATTTTAACTGGTTTAAGCCTCTTGTGGTCCCTGTACAGCAGAACTTAGACTAGGAGAAGGAGAAGCAGCACAAGGAGGAAATCAGGTTGCTTCTGTGCAAGGAACATACTAATAGGAGGAGAGAGCAGAGTGACAGATGAACTCATCAGTATGCTACTTCTCCTTTCAATTTCCAGCCACTGCTTGGGAGTGGGGAAACCTGTAAGTAAAAGCGAAAGAGATCCAGTCTCATCCTTTGCTAGACAGAATAGGTAGGACCTATCACTCAATACCCAGTGTGGGTGGCCATCATCCCGATAGGTAGAAAAAGGAAAATCCCCCAGTGGTATGGGATTTTATATGCCACACGCACAGTGAACAAGAATACCAACAGTATGTATATAAAATTCAATTTATTAGGTAACACATAACAAAAAATTACACAAACATGTATGTCTAAAGCAAAGTAGACACAACAGTTAAAAACTTGCAAGTGTTGACAGACCAGTATCCGTACAGGAGACCCTTGGGTGTCATTGGTAGGATGAACCGGAAAAGACCCTACGCGTTTCGGGTTATAAACCCTTCATCAGGGGTCACCCAAAGTTCAGTACACAATGTCAACCCAAGAGGGTCATCTTAGTAGGGGCAACTGGACTGTCGGTTAAAATCTGTGTCAACCGAAGAGAGGATGTCAATCGCTAGGAGAACATAGTTCATAGGAAAAGTGACGAGAAAATAGAACAATGTTGGCGGGAGCCGACCAGATCGAGGGCACCACAATGATCCGCCACTGGTCCGAATTCCTCAAAAGTAGTGAGTCACTCAAGAGTCCCACAATGTCACTCTACAGAGTACGTTTATGTTCATGGCAGAAGGTAAGTAAGGTATGAGAGTAGGGCATTTGTCTGACGTGGATATTTTCCTTCGTCTTCTTCACCTCGGCGTGGACATCCTCTGCTAAACAGGTCTGTGCTGTGTGGCGGAGCTGTGTTAATCTCAGGAGTGGGTGGACAGAAATTTAAATCTCATACTGTATATGTATTTCATCTGGGAATTTAGCTGTGTGTCTGGAGTTCAGTTTTAAAGCTGAACTCCGGAAAATGCAAATGTCTAAATCCATTCATTATGTGTATTCTTCCTTGAATCTTGGCGTGCTCTGTATATTTCTTCCAGATCTGTGCAGTAATCCTTCCTGTAATAAAGACCGCCCACTGCTGCTCTCTCTCCTTGTACAGGATGACTGGTCTTTTCTCCGCCCCTCCTGTAGTTTTCTGCAGGCAGCCTGAAGTAGGTGGGGCCTGGTGGGCTCTTATGGCGCTTTTCCACTGCATGGAACAGAACGGTTCGGCTCGCTTTTTTGCTTTTCCACTGCTGGTACCGCATGGTACGGTGTAGGAACGGTTCGGTTCGGTACGGTACGGCGGTGCTTTTCCACTACATGGAACCGAACGGTACTGCTCTCAAAAACAGTACCACCTCGATTGTGGTTCCAAGAGGTACCATACCCGGTACCATATCCCACAATCCTTTGCATGCAGTCATTACTAGCCACTGATTGGTCAGAGAATCCCACCCACCCCGTTGTTATCCCACCCACTTAACTTTAGTACTACTTTAGTGGAAAAGCAAACCATACCGTACCGTACCGACCCGTTCCAACACCGTACCATGCGGTACCAGCAGTGGAAAAGCAAACTGGGCCAAGCAGGGCCGAGTAGAGCCGAGCCGGTACTTGCCATTACAGCCCTGCTCTCTGCACAGGCCATGTACAGCACAGTGATGATGTCACTGCTTCTTTTACATAGTAATATCTGGTAATATACCTGCACAGGTATTTCCTATGCGCAAAGTTCATTTATATCCTTTGTGACTATTGAGGAATATATTTTATTGAACATTTTTGTGCCTGGAGTTGAGCTTTAACCGATGAACAGTTACGGATTCATGTCTCTTCACATTCATTCCCTTGGATGTGTTGGCACCATCGGCCTTTATTTGCAAACCTTGCTCGTTGAATCAATGGTAAAACATTAAGCAGATAATTAATTGCTTTGAGATTAAACTCATCCCATTTCATATAGATTCCTATTTGTGCTTTAACCTCGGTTATTACATTTAGGGCAACAGGAATCAAATCGTCAGCTGCCTACATGTCTGGCGGATACAGATTAATCTCCATCAGGCTAAACGACAGGAAAATAAACAGGCTGGCAGAGGATTATCGCATATCATCTTGTTAGAGAATACAGAGAGGAAGTACTGTAACCAATAGCAACGCCTGTTCCTAATGGGATTAATTCACAGATTGGTGCAAAAATGTTTTTTTTTTATTTTATTTTTGACAGCTAACTGATGAAAATTAGACCCCAGGGTTTAATATGTTTTTATATTCTGCCTTCCCGGGTTCCTCCTTTCCCCCTCACCAACATAGGAAATAAGCATTTAAATGGTAACTCCACTTTTGTTGAGAAAAAAACATTCTCCTCTGGGTGATCTCTGTACATTGCAAAATTTGCTGCGGATTCCTATCTTTTGTTATTCTGAAGAAATCCCTGTGTGTTTGTCTATGTCCATGTGAGTCTAATGGGAGTGGTTTCATAATGATCAATCAGCTGCTGCACCTGCAGGGCTCTAATGAGGAAATCTGCTGGACCTGCATCCCTTCTAGATGTGTTCCTATTGGGAGGATCTCACCAAAAATGACATTTTTGTTGCAGGGGATGCCAGAAATCTGACTTGTATCTTAGTGCAGACTTCTGGGAAAATCAGTGAGCCAATCACACAAGCAGGAAATGATGTTTCTGGGGTGTGGTCAGTATAAATTCTGTGTACAGAACAGCTCCAGGCGGCCATATTGCAATGCATTTTACAGAAAATTAAAGCAAGTGCAGATGGAAAAGGAAAGGTCATTTTTAATAACATTCAATTACAATATGATGTCGCATTCGTATGCGCTATATTATTTTTTTTTTATTTGCTATTTTTTTTTTTCCCCTATGAAAGTGGAGTTAGCTGTTCAATTAAATTGTTCCATGCTCATTGCATGTCAGTCATCATTGGGTCCCTGTGCTTTTCTATGCAATGCAAGCAAATTATGTCTGGTGGGAAGGGCTGGCAGGGTTCTGGACAGCACCTTGCCCCAGTACTCCTCTTAAGAGCCCTCAGCCCAAATGCAAGTAGTGGGCTGGCCTTTGGGAGGAGTTGTGCAAATATAAAAATGTCTTGGTGGGTGGGTGTCAGCCTGGAGGAGTGGGAGTTCCTAGTCAGGCTGTATTTTCCCAAGGTAACGCCCACATGTGATACTGAGCCTCCATGATTAAAATAACTGACATTCAATGAATGAATGGGCAGGGACAGTCAGACTGGGGGCTGGGAAGGGCTAAGTCAGTGGTCTCCAAACTGCAGCCCAGGGGCCCCTTTGCTTGCTTTTATCCAGCCCTGGGGGGGGGGCACTATTTCATCCACTGACACCAATGATGGAGCATCGTTCCTCCCAATGACACCAAAGATGGGCAATTGTTTACTCCTATTGATGCCGGGACATTTTCTACTTCCTATGGCCACAGTCCACAACCCCTAAAGTCTGAAGGACAGTAAACTGGCCCTTTGTTTAGAAAGTTTGGAGACCTTTGGGCAAGATGATGCTGGATGCCCAACCAGAAAATGAGATTGGCTCTATCTGGCTTGCTGCAGCTTGCAGTGCACACTGTGAGAAGTTCAGAGTAAGCCATTTCAGTAGAGGAGAGGAGCAAGACACATAAGGAAGGCCGGAGGTCAGGTTTAAAGGGTAAGTTCACCTTTTCACCTTACTGACCACCCCTTCGGACCCCGCTGCCCATAGCAGCTGTGATGCCTCATGCTGCCCATGTAGCCATCTGTACGCCGCAATACACAACCCTGGAGTGAATATCCATCATAATACTCGTGACCATGCCAATGACCAATGAGAAGTGCATCTGAGGCTCAGTGGAGGCTGGTGCTCAATTTTCCTGGGGGGGGGGGGGGCCACCTGCAGCCCCTCCAGCCAGCCAACCACATAACCCCCCATCAGTTGATCGCCCGTCAGGCCCCCCACCAGCCCCTGCATTTACCCCATGCAGGTGGTGGCTTTTCCACCTGCGTCTCCTCCCAATTTTTAGCGGTTGCTTCTCCTCCCGGCCAATCAGGAGTTAGGACTCGCGGCCAATCAAGTCTTCGGACTCTCAGCCAATCGGGACTCAGGACCCACTTGCTGATTGGCCGTGAGGAGAAACAGGAAGACATTAGTGAATATTAATTTACTAATGTCACACAACTGGGTGGGCTTTGGACGCACTGCTCTGTGCCCAAAGTCCCCCTTTTTGGAGCCAATTAGAGCCTCCTACTCTAATCATGTGCTTCCTAAAAAAAAAAAAACCCATTGGAATCCAAGCATCCCGCGCCCTGCATGTAGATTAGAGGCCGGGTGCATGGATTAGGGGGGCGACGCCCCTGCGCCCCTATTGGACGGGCCGCCACTACTGAGGCTTCTTTTTTCTCCACCCAGCTTCTCATTGATCAACCCGGTCACATGATTGTGTTGACCAGTGAGTTCTTGCCATTGCAAACATTATTACAAATACTCACTCCGGGGCTATGTATTGAAGCCTATGGACTGTTACACCGGCAGCATGGGGGTCCAGAGGGGTGGCCAGTAAATATGGAGCTAGTTCACCTTTTCATTTTTCCTAAAAAAAGGTGAACTTACCCTTTAAGAATGCATTCACATCTCAGAGTTTTGAATCGTGCTGCAACCCGCATTGTGCCAAAAAGCAGCTCCTTCACTCGATGCGGGTTGTCGCGATTGCAGCGCAATTTATCGAGGGACAATCACGGCAGAACCGCACCGCGATTTTAGGTGCCATTCAAAATGAATAGCATCTCAAATGTGCGTTCTGACATTTGTCATTCACACTTTGGCGCTTTGAAATTGCTGACAGAATCGCGCAAATCTGCCCAAGATTTAAAATGCAGAGGTGTGAATGCAGTCTAAGGATCGTAGTGACGTCTGCAGAGGAAATGTTCTGCAGAATTGTAATCTGGCTTCTCCGCAGTTTCGTGCTTTAAAATTCAGTGTAAAATATATGCTGTGGAACGTTTGCAACTTTATACATTTTATAATTAGAACATATGAAATGAATATTTTAGAAGAAAAAAAATGACAGCTTTTGCTGCGTACCTAAACTCAATGTTCTCGGAAAAATAAAAAAAAATAAAAAAGCTGCTTAAGGTGATTGTACACGATCACTTTGTAAAACAACCCATTCTTTTTAAAATAGAAATGTAACGCAAAACATTTAAAGATATTAAAAAAACATTATTAATCTCTTTTTCCCCCTGTTCTCAGCTGCATAAGAGCTGGGGGAGGAGAAGCAACAGTACACTGAGCTTCCCAGTGAAAGGCTGTGCAGGAGAGACGTGTCCGGACAACTCTGATCATTGGAGGAGAGCAGGCTGAGTTCCCAGCATAGCGAGATCAGCCTTTTTCAACGAGGGTGCCGTGTCACACTGACACACCACATCTCCGATCTCAGTAAAGAGCCTACTGACGTAGGCTCTTTACCATGTGACCAGCTGTGTCCAATCACAGCTGGTCACATAGTACACAGGAAGAGCCCTTGGTCGGCTTTCCTTAGTTCGTGCCTGACAGGCACGAGTAGAGGAGAGCCAATCTGCGGCTCTCCTGACGAGGGGGGGGGTCTGCACTGATAATTAGAGCATTGATTACCAGTGCAGACCCTTGGGGGGGCACTAGAACCACCAGGGAGGCCCACTCATGACCTCAGGCCCAGGGATGCCCACCATGGCCACCAGGGATGGCAATCAGGGCTCAGGGAGCCTGCCAGTGCCCTCCCCATCAGTGCTGCCCGCCAGTGCCCTCCCCATCAGTGCTGCCCACCAGTGCCGCCCACCAGTACCGCCCACCAGTGCCCATTATTGCCCACCAGTGATGCCTATCAGTTCCTATTAGTGCCCATCAGTGCCGATCAGTGCCGCCTATCAGTGCCCATCAGTGCCTATCAGTGCCCATCAGTGCCACCTATCAGTGCCCATCAATGCCACCTATCAGTGCCCAGCAGTGCCGCCTATCAGTGCCCACTAATGCTGCATATCAGTGCTACCTATCAGTGCCACATATCCGTGCCCATCAGTGCTGCCTATCAGTGCCACATATTAGTGCCATCCCATCAGTGCCACCCCATCAGTGCCTCCTCATCAGTGCCTGTCAGTGCGGTGGCCTCATCAGTGCTCATCAGTGCAGGAAAAAAACTATCTATTTACAACATTGTATAACATAAACAAAAAAACTTTTTTTTTCAAACTTTTCGGTCTTTTTTTATATTTGTTTATAGCGCAAAAAAGAAAAAACCTTGCGGTGATCAAATACCACCAAAAGAAAGCTCTATTTGTGGGGGAAAAATGACATAAATTTGGTTTAGGTACAGTGTTGCATGACCGCGCAATTGTCATTCAAAAGGCAACAGCGCTTAAAGCTGAAAATTGGCCTGGGCAGGAAGGGATGGAAAGTGCCCGGTATTGAAGTGGTTAAAAAAAAAATCACTTTTTATTGTGAGCATTGGTTATTTGATTTCATGTTCTTTGTATTTGTGTTTTTTTTTTTCTTTTTTTTCTTGTGTTTGTGTATTTGATGCTTTTTTGTGGTGGGAGGGGGGAGGGCACAGGCAATCTTCGACACTATCAGACAGTGTCAAAGATTAGCCCAATCAGAATAGCCTGATTCAGGACTCTGCAAATCTGTTCAAGTGCCACTAGGGGGCATACCTGTGTCTACACTTGCAGCGTGCAGGAGAAATTCATATGAAAAACAATCACCAAGCTAAGAACATCTCCAGAAAAAGGACTTCTAATCTGATGTTATTTCATAGGCTTTACTGAATATCAGTAGTTTAGTAAAACACTATGGGGTTGATTTACTAAAACTGGAGAGTGCAAAATCTGGCGCAGCTGTGCAAGGTAGCCAATCAGATTCTAATTTCAGCTTGTTCAATTAACCACTTCTGCTCCGGAAGGTTTTACCCCCTTCCTGGCCAGGCCATTTTTTTGCGATACCGCACTTTAACTGACAATTGTGCGGTCGTGCGACGCTGTACCCAAATAAAATCAATGTCCTATTTTCCAACAAATAGACCTTTATTTTGGTGGTATTTGATAACCTCTGTGGTTATTTTTTGCGCTATAAACAATTTTGAAAAAAAAATATAAATACTTTTTACTTTCTGCTATAAAACACATCCAAATAAAAAATGTAAAAAAAAAAAAACTAATTTCTTCATCAATTTAGGCCAATATGTATTTCGCTACATATTTTTGGTAAAAATCCCAATAAGAGTATATTGATTGGTTTGCACGAAATTGTAGCATCTACAAACTATGTTTTTACTAGTAATGGTGGCGATTAGCGATTCTTTAGAGGGGCTGCGACATTGCGGCGGACAAATCTGACACTTTTTGGAGACCAGTGACACCTATACAGTGATCAGTGCTAAAAAAAAAAAAAAGCACTGTTACTGTAGAAATGACACTGGCAGGGAAGGGGCGTTAGGGGCATCAGGGGCGATCAAAGGGTTAAATGTGTTCCCTGGGAGTGCTTTCTTACTGTGTGGGGGATGGCTTAATTGAAGAAAGGCAGAGATCGGTGTTTCTGCTTGTTCACTTACGATTCTTATGAGAATTCAATGATAATGAAATTCTATCACCTAAAATACCTGTCTGATCCTGGCTATGTCTTCCCCTCTGTAAACTGACCACGGTATACCATGGCTGCTGAGCCCTGACACTGTGGTCAGTTTACGTACCTTCGTCATCCGCAGCCCTCCTGTCCTCCTCTGTCCTCGCCCCCCCCTTCTCCCTGCCTGTCTGCTCCTGTGTCAGTGCCTCCCCCTCCCCTCCTGCTGCTGTAGTTTTATTTAAATTTTCATATCCTGTCTACAGTCTGTTTAATAATCCTGTGTGCCTCTGTATCTGTGTTTTATAAAAATAAGCCGTTCTTTACCAGTTTTCAGAGCGCCGTTTGCCTCTCACGTGACCCGCTGCCTCTCTCCTCCTCTCCCCCTCCCCTCCTCCTCCCCTCCCGACTGACATCAGTGAGGAATCCTCGGCCCCGCCCGCTGCAGGCAGCTGTCAGATGGGGGAGATGAGAGAGCCGATGGGTCACGTGAGCAGCGCTCGGCCCTCTGAAAACTGGTAAAGAACAGCTTATTTTTTTAACCACTTGCCGACCGCCACCCGACTATATACGGCGGCGGTCAGCCCCTCCCAGGCAAAGTGACGTACCGGTACGTCACTAGCCTGGGAGCAAATAGGGGGCGAGCGCGCACTGCCGGAGGCGCGCTCCCGCCCCCGCTCGTACCCTAAGAAGCCCGCGCCTGTGACCGGCGGACCCGATGTCCTCCGGTCACTCACGTGATGTCCGCCTGTCATTCTCCCCTGTGTAAAAGCACAGATCATACGGTCCTGCTATGTAGGACCGTTGATCTGTGTTGTTACATGCACAGCCACATCCAATCACAGTTAGAAACACGCCCCTAGGGACACACTTAACCCCTCCCTCTCCAATAAATTTAACCCCTTCCCTCCCAGTGTCATTTTTACAGTAACAGTGCATATGTATAGCACTGATTACTGTAGTAATGTCACTGGTACCCCCAAAAGTGTCAAAAATGTCAGTCAAGGGTCCGATCTGTCCGCCGCAATGTCGCAGTACCGCAAAAAAAATCGCAGATCGCCGCCATTAGTCGTTAAAAAAAAACAATAAAAATTACAAAAATCTTTCCCTTAGTTAGTAAACGCAATAACTTTTGCGCAAACCAATCAAAATACGCTTTTTACTATTTTTTTTACCAAACATATGTAGCAGAAAACAAATTGGCCTAAAATGTTAAAAAATGTTGATTTTTACATTTTTTGGGGGGAATTTCATATAAAAAAATGTGAAAAATATTGTTATTTGTGCAAAATTGTCGCTCTTTTTTTGTTTATAGCGCATGATCAAAAAATCGCACAGGTGATCAAATACCACCAAAAGAAAGCTCTGTTTATGGGGAAAAAAGGACGTCAATTTCATTTGGGTACAGCGTCGCACGACCGCGCAATCGTCCGTTAAAGTCACGCAGTGCCGAATCGCAAAATAGGCCCTGGTCAGGAAGGGGGTAAAATCTTCCGGGGCTTAAGTGGTTAAAACAAAGGCACGCAGGATTATTAAACAGACCAGACAGGATGGTAGGAAGAGGCTTAAGAACCACTTGAAAGGGGAAGTTGAGATTCCGGGGGGGGGGGGGGGCATTTTCCCCTCCTTGCCCCTACCTGCGGACACCCATGCCGTCAACTCATCCCCCCACAGTTTTTACCTTTTTCTATCACTTGCTTCTCCCTTTTAGATTGTAAGCTCTCATAAGTAGGGTCCTCCCAACCCTCTAGTCTTGATTTGTATTCTATCTGTACTGTCTCTCTTTATATTGCAAAGTTCTGTGAATTTTGGCACTATATAAATCCTGTTTACTATTAGTAACAATATAACACAACCATATAACAATCTCTCGGAGATCACTTGCCCGAAAGCTCTTGACCTATTGCACAAATTTAGGATCATTTCTGGCTCGAGTTGTCTTCTGTTGTATGGACAACTCCAGTTCGCTAAAACCTGTTTCCAAACCTATAAGCTGCAGATCATCCTTAGTAATTAGATCCATTAAATTAAATTCTGCTTTATGATCTCATTGCTCGGCTCTTGTGTTCAGCGCAACAACAGGAACAACAGCAACAAAAAAAAACAAGAAAGCTTGTCGCCGAGCCAGTGAAAATTAGTAGAAGATCTTTTCATTCGTTGTTCTTCACCAGAAAACAATATGTTATACAAACACTTCAAAAGGGCAAAGTTAGAACAAAGAGTAGCTGGATCATACAATGGTCAAAAAATTCTGGCAAGCAAACGAGAGTGTAAACGATAGCTTGGGATAAAACGGAGGCTTCCTTGTTTTAACGAATGTAGCAGACATGAGTACATTAGTAAAATGAATACGTGGCCATCTATAAGTGCCTCCCTAAATTTAGTACTACCCATAGGCATGCGCACAGGGTGTGCCAGGTGTGCCTGGGCACACCCTAATCATTCTATGTGGTGCAGATTCCCCCTCTTTAGACCCTAAAAATATTGTAAAAAATAATAAAAATAAATAAAATTTAAAAATAATTTTAAAAAATTAATAAAAAAAAACTACAGTCACCATCCACTGCCCTACTGACATCAATCTCTGCCTGACTGACACTGTCAGTATATATATATATACACATGCACACACACATATGTGTTTGAGCTTTGGGGTGCACACCCTAATGCAATAGGCTGCGCACACCTATGGTACTACCTGGCTGCATTCAGGTAAGAACATAATGGATAAAACCTGTCTTTGCTTGGACTTCTCTAAACTCAATCTGCTTGTCTATTTCTGCCTGCTGAGAAGAGTGGGAAGTGGCAAAAAGAGGCAGAGCAATAGGTCTGGATTATGAATATATATTTCCTTCCCTTGCTAACCACTAGAATATTTTTTGCCAGTGGTCCCAAAGAGAGGTATAAATATTTAGGTTGACCCAGTAAAGAGAGGTATTTTCCCACCAGGCTTGGGGAGAGAATGTGTCATTTCTTCTGTCCTCCGAGGCTTGCTGCTTAGGGAAGGCCTACCTGTGTTTTAGAGATTAGGCTTGTGCTTTATACAGGACTGGCCCTACCATGGGTCCCGCTGGGTCCATTGGACCCTGGCAGCACTTTGAGAGGGGCAGAAAATTGATGCCCAAGATTTCTTTTCCCGCAGTTTTGTGTGTCCTCAGTTTGCAGCGCATTTCCCCATCTCATCCTGCCGCCCGTAGTGCAAGCTGATGAGTATGAGGAGGCAGAGCATCTCCTCCAGGGGACATCCCTCACGTGATTGCGTTGTGCGCAATGATGTCAGACATCAGCGCACTCCATCTCACGCACGGCAGGCTGGATTTTCTAGGGCAGTGACCGGACACAGGAGTGACAGGTCGACTGGGGACAGACAGTGGGTGTTTGGTGGACCCGTCCGGTGGTGAGTTATGGAAGAAAACAGTATATAAAATATTTTCTAAACTGTTTTATTTGTTTTTTGTCCCTATACCCCAGTGATGGTGAACCTTGGCACCCCAGATGTTTTGCAACTACATTTCCCATCATGCTCATGAACTCTTCAGTGTAGTTGAGCATTGTGGGAAATGTAACATCTGGGGTGCCAAGGTTCACCATCACTGCTATACCCCATGAAGCAGCACCTTAACGCCCTCCCCCCCCCCCCCCCCACACACACACACACACAGTGCAGACCCTTACAAACTTTGCATATAGACAAGGCACTGTTGCATGTAAATCTGACTTCCTGAATAATGTGACTTTAGTTTTAATAATCATGATATAAAATAATGGATGTGGGGCCTTTTGGTCGGTGTGATTTTATTTTGGGGGGGGGGGGGAAGCTATTCATTCTTGAACCCAGGCAGCACAATGTCTTGGGCCAGCCCTGAAGCTGACACTGCCGGTAGGGAGGGAAGCTGGTCTGAAGACAGAGGGCCAGGGAAACTCTTCTACTGGAGGTGTCATGGAAAGCTCATGGAAGCTGAAGCCTGCTAACCCATCTAGGAGTCAAAATATAGCTGGCCACTTTTTGTCTAAGGTACTAAAAATTACAGAATGCTGGTCATGACTTGAAGTCCCCTGTTCTATATAACAGTATTGAAGTCTGTATGCAGGGCCGTCTTTAGTATTGGATGGACCCTGGGCAAATATTTTCTTGGGCCCTACCAAATGCACTTATCAACTATTTGTGGGCAATGCGGGCTCAAGGGGCAGCTGCTTTGGGCCCCACAACAATGGCTAGGCCGGGGCAGCTGCCCCTTTTGCCCAGTGTTAAAGAGGGCCCTGTCTGTATGGAGACACGGGTATCTGGAGCCTGCTGGCCTCTCTCCTTGAATTAATGGTGAAAATAAAACCCTGAATCACCATAAAAATGATTGGAGCCCACTGTGTTATTAACCTCACTAAACATCAAGGGTGCAGCCCTAAGGTTGGCTATACATGTTCAATTTACTTGTACAATTTTCCTTTTCGATTTATCTTAGGCCATGCAGTACAAGGGGTTGCCTAATTGGATACAATGGAAAGTTGTTCAGTTTTGACCTCATATTATATGGTTATTGGTAAATCTAAATGAAAATTGTATAAGAGAATTGAACATGTATGGCCAGCCTAAGCCTACCCAACTTCATAGATAGTCTCCAGTGGGCAGGGGACCATTATAAGTAGTGATCGTCCGATACTGTTTTTCTTGCCGATATCGATATTTTGATCATCGCATATAGGTATCGGCGTATATTGGCCGATATTTTCGTACATTTACATTTTTTTATTTTTTTTTTTTACTTGACAGGTACTCTTGTGGAGGGATCTGGGGGTCTAAAAGACCCCAAACCCCTCCTCTGCACTTAAAAGCATTAAAAACTCCAAGTTTGGCTGTTTTGAATGCTGTCATTTTTTTTAATCTGGCGCCAGTACCCGGAACTTCCGGAAGTGATGTCATGACATCACTTCCAGGTTTTTACATGGAGACCCGATCAGAGCCAAATGCGGCTTTGATCGGGGTCTTTGGCGGCCGTGCAGGCTGGTTGCCCGGGTCTCCTGGTGGGACGGGAGACCCGGCGAGCTGCGGAAGGCGGTGGGAGCAGGAGGGACGTCCCCTCCCGCTCCTTGTAATGACAGCTGAGCGGCTTCTCAGCCGCATCGGTTGTCATTACAAGACAGCTGACCATCGGCTATGACGCCTCTAGTTGCAGGCATCACTCCGTAAAAAGCACTTTCCAAAATATCGGCAATATCGGTAACCTCATGGGCCGATTCCGATATATCGGGGAGAGTGCATATCGGCCCTCGATATATCGGCTTTGCTGATAATCGGTCGATCCCTAATTATAAGTACATAAGTATGTCAATACCATAGTAGTCTTCTATGGAGGTAAGTATGCATCTATAGGGTTTGAGGAAGGGTCAGTTTGGGTGAGGGGAAGGGGCCAAAAAAAGAGAAGTGCACTTTGCTTTAAAATAAGCTTATCCTTTAAGGGGAATGACTTCATCAATTTGCGTAATGAAAGTATGGTTTATTGTCAGTGATTACATATTTTTAGTTATTGTTATTTAGTTTACAGTAAAGGAGCTTTTCATGTGACCTTCACATTTTTATTTGCTTGCTCTTCCGTTTTGTTATTGTATTAAAGATATTTGCAGATGAGCTGCTAAAATGCCTTTGCCTAAAGGTTTCAAGTGGAAGTCAAGGCTTGGAATAAAGGCATATTTCAGCGGTGAGTGTACAAGTACACCCATTAAAAACATGTCCTTATTGAATAAAATCATGAAGTGGCACAAACTCGTATTTGAAAATCAAGTCACGTGATCAAGCTGTCCTGCTTCCTATTTCAAAAGATCCAGGATCGTTGCAGAGGTTCAGATGGTAACGTGACGTGATGACACCAAAAGTTTGACATCAATGCCAGAACAAGATCATCCAGTGCCCCGGGTGAAGAAGTCAGACTGCGCCCCACCGCTAACACATACCTGGCCACCTTCTGCAGGTGGAATCCAACTCACAGGGTCACTCTGGGTTAGCCAATTGGGTGTCATGTTGACCTGGAAGTGGACCATGACCTCCTGAGACCTTCCTGATGTGTTTTCTCTGCCTCTGTTGGACTTCTTAAGCTGATTGTGAATAGCACCGGACCAGCCACAGGCAGAACAAAAGGTAGGTCATGCATGTGATGAACATATCTGGAAATTCATTACATGCATGCTGGGTGACCAATTGTCATCATACTGACATCTTAGCTCTTAGTCACCTAAGCCACAGATTACAGCTGGCATCTCTGAAATCCCCCCCCCCCCCCCCCATTTGAAAACACATGGGGATGCACAAAAACCCACCAAAAAGCCATAGAGAGTAAATAGCCCTGCAGCAGCCCAACAAACAACACGCCTTCCCAAAGCACAAGGGTGCAAGCCCAGCTTTAATTTAGCTGCTCAGGGAAAAGTGAAAAGGAATACTATAGTGCAGGGGTCTCCAAACTTTCTAAACAAAGGGCCGGTTTATTGTCCTTTCAGACTTTAGGGGGGCTGGACTGTGGCCAACGGGATCGGAAATTTCCCTGGCATTAGTGGAAGTAAACATCCCCACATTTGGTACTAAGGGAAGGAATAGTGTCCCATTGTTGATATTATTGGGAGCAGGGCTACTGTTAGAAATTGCGGGGCCCCGTACAGACTACCTGGCAGGGCCCCCCCAAGAAAATATTAAAGATATATTTAGCTAAAGTTACAACAAAATCACTATTAGCAGACACAAATATAATACAACTCGCTAAATCTAAAAAAAAAACTATGTTAAATAAAAAAGAAGATAAGATGAGAAAAATATACAGGCTGGGCAGTTGGAGCTCAGTGATCAGAGAGACAGAGAGAGAGAGAGAAACAAAGTTACAATTTAAAAATAAACTCCTGAGCAGAGATAACATTAGAGCCAGTGCTGGGAGGGGGGCCCACACAAGGGAGGGGGATTAGTGAGGGACGACTGTCTCTTTCTCAACAGATAAAAGCTGATAGCAGGGAGAGGGACAGATCAGATTCAGGTGCTGGAGGAAGATTTCGTTATTTGTTGTCCATCACTAATCCCCCTCTCTGTGTGGGCCCCCCTGTGTGCTCGGGCCCCCTACAAGAGGGCTGGTGGTCCCCCCCTATCAGAGGCCCTGATTGGGAGGAATAGTTGGTGTCAGTTGGAAAAATAATGCCTAAGTTTTGGTGTCAGATGCCAGAATAGTGTCTCGTATCAATGGGAGGAATAGTGCCCCAAGGGCCAGATAAAGGCAAGCAAAGGGCCACATCTGGCCCCCGGGCCACAGTTTGGAGTGTCACTTGAATGTCGGCTCAGGAGTCTACTGGGGCTGCTGACATCACATTCAAGATGGCGGCACCCAGCAGCAGTCTCACGTTGGATGTCTACACAAGGGAGGCTTTTACAGGTAAATAACACCTAAAATTTATTAAATGTACAAATAATCTGATGGCCAAATTTAAGTTGAAATGAATGGTCTGGTGGTAAAGTTTCTTTAAGTGTGATGGACAAGTCCACTTTAAGCAGTCGCCATAGCGCATAGCAGTGAATAACAAGAGGCAGAAAAACATAGAACTATTTTATCTCTCCTAAAGACTTAAATAAGCAGCTCATGTTAAATGCATTTGGATTTAACCTCCTTTAAGGTGATTAAATGCTCATTATTATGGGTATTGATTGTCCTCTCCCGGTTCGCGGGTTCGATACGCCAAAGGCCCAAGAGGAAAATGTCCAGTGGGTTGTTTGTATCTAAAATGTCTTGGAGTTTTATAGCCGAGGAGCATTATAAATATAATCGGAGCATGGATGAAAAGGCGGAATGGATTTGAGTTATAGCACACAGCAATGTCGGTGAGGAAGTCAGTGAATCATAATAATTAACTGATTCTCAGATCTATAATTGAGATCCATAACTCAGACACCTTTCCTCTCCATCCTGACATGCAGCCCATATCTGCTGTACAGCAAATGACTTATGAAAGTGACTTGCAGGCGGACAATTGCCTCTGAATATTTTCCTATATGGGGGAGCAAAAAAAAAAAAATGACCTTATGAATCGTGCTAGGATATAGGTGAATTATAATGCTGGACACCCACACATCAATTACACATTCGATTGGAACTTTTGATTGCCTTTGGGGGTATTTTCCACTGACAAAGTAAATCCTTTGCTAATAAAGGCTGTGAAGGATCTCATTTATCCAGGTCATGGTAGTAGTTTGTCTCATTCAGCTAGGTTTGTTCTGTTGAAGACGTTTCATAGCCACTTCTTCAGTTCTAGCGATGAGCTTGGGTTTGGTCAATGTTATGTGGCCATATTAGGTAAATGATGTCATAAGAATTCCTACCCCTTTTGGGCAGATGCGGGGCAGGGAATGCCCTGCAGTTGATTGGGCGGCAGTAGATGAGAGTGACAGCTTCCTTTTGGAGAAAACCTAAGCTCATCCCTAATAATAAGTGTCAGGAACATACCCCTGAATTTATATCAACACAGGCAGACACCTTAATTCAGTCACCATTGAATGCATCAAGGCAGATTTTGATTGTCCAGAAACAGCTGTGAAAGTTTTGAAATCAACCTGTTCTATTTACATATTGCCATCCTTAGTGGTAAATTTGTACCCTCTAGTGTGTGATACTGGTGAGAGAGTAGGAAAAAGTATATTCTGGCCTGGAATAACATGAGTCATTGAATTGGGTCAGGGTTACTAGAGGCCAGGCCTGGATGACTCACCCTGGTAACTTTCTGGTGCCTCCCCCTGGTGTCTGGAAGGTTGGAGAACCTTCTAGATTTGGTGGGTGGGGGTTAGGAGGAGCTGCCATGAATATTTGTGGGGCCTCAGCCAATCCCCAGAAGTGGGCTAACAGGGGACTGAGGCAAACCCATAAATAGACATGGGCCATTGCAGCAAGGTGGAGTCAGGTGGAAGATTGAGATGGAGTGCTGAAGAGAGGCTGTCGGTGGCCCTTGAGGGAACCCCTTGCCGAGCAGGGGTGACACCTCAGAAAAGGCAGTGGGACACAGCAAATACAAACAGTAAGTAGAGATCAGCACTGAGCAGGGACAACACAAGGGGAGAGACTGCCAGCTGTAGCAATGCTCTCTGAAGACAACAGTGGGCTTAGTCTTCATCCTTGCCCTGGGAAATCTCCATGGGTGTGTGCCAGTCGAGTAGGACTGGGGCAGGAAATCAGTCAGGGGGACTGGGAGGAAGATCAGCTGGTGGAAGCCAGGTGGGCTAGCACTTTCTGCAAGCAAGTGGAGCTGGGATCAGTGGCTACAAGGAAGCAGAAGGAGGAATGTCATACTGTTTGTTTACTGCACTACTTTGTCAAGGGACTGAGAATTCCTGCCTGTAACGGGCTCTCATAAAACATAAAAAAAAAAACAAGCCAAGAACTGTTTTCTGGATTGGAAGTGTGTGAAGGAAATGCTATGTGACTGGCTGTGGGGACCCAGGACACTAGCGACACCTATGGAGGTAGTGCTGCATCTATACAGGTGTTAATTCCTTGAGTCGCTTGGCCAAAGGTGTGAACTGTTGTTAAACTGCCTGGATAGAAATGTTAAAATGGCATTATAGTGGACTACAGATGGTGTCAAAGGCCCCCATCCCTATTCATGGATGGTTGTTCCAGTCTGACATAGATGGCCTCTATGTCAAACTGGATGAACATTTCTTTGATACATGGTCTGTCTAGATGGTATTTATTTGAGTTGTTGGGTTGAAGGTGCTAACTGTTGTCAAAATGCCATTGTATAGTTGTTAAAATTGCAATATATGTGAACTACAGATGGTGTCAAAGGCACCCACCCCGCTGTACATAACTTCCTGAAACCATCACAGCACAGCTAGCAACACAGCGCCACCTACAGAGGAGAGGATAAACTGCACCTTTCTATATTTACATGAAGGATGAAGGCTCTTGAGAGGAGTACTGAGGTACGGTGCTATACATAGTTTCCCGAAACCATCACAACACAGCTAGCAACACAGCGCCACCTACAGAGGGGAGCAGAGGCATAACCCCGGTGCAAGAAACCATGAAGGGCACCCCGGATCCCTGGCCGGGGCCCTTCCCTTCAAGCCTGGGGCTTTTCCCACTGATCCTGGGACCCTTTACTCTCTTTGCGGGGCCCTTTATTATGGTCCCGCAGCAGGACCCTTTCACAAGTCTTGCAGTGGGCCCCCTTCCTGCCATCTTGGGGCCTCCCCACAGTGGTGGAATGCCAGGGCCCGGTCGCAAGTGTGACCTTTACGATCCTGGAAGTTCACCCACTGGTGTCAGTAGTTTTTATTTTTTGGTATTTTAATTGTAATATTTTTCATCATTTTATTTAATTTTTTTACAATATCACTGACTATGACTCTGTCCATTCAGAAAAGGAAGGAGCTGGTAAAGCATACAGAGGAACCAATCTCCTCCATTTTCCTCCTGAAGCTACAGGAGGAAAAAGGAGGACAGTGATTTCACTACATGCTGCCCCCGCCGCCCCTCCTATCCAGGTGTACAGGGGAGTCGCACAGGCCCCCTGGAGCATGGGGCCCAGTTGCAATTGCAACCCCTGCAACCCCTGTAGTTACGCCTCTGGAGGGGAGGATAAACTGCACCTTTCTACACTTGCATGAAGGATGAAGGCTATTTAGAGGAGTACTGAGGCAGGGTGCTTTACAGAGCTTCCTGAAACCATCACAACACAGCTAGCAACACATCGCCACCTACAGAGGGGAGGATAAACTGCACCTTTCTACACTTGCATAAAGGATGAAGGCTCTTGAGAGGAGTACTAAGGCAGGGTGCTGTACATAGCTTCCCGAAACCATCACAACACAGCTAGCAACACAGCGCCACCTACAGAGGGGAGGATAAAGTGCACCTTTCTACACTTGCATGAAGGATGAAGGCTCTTGAGAGGAGTACTGAGGCAGGGTGCTGTACATAGCTTCCCGAAACCATCACAACACAGCGCCACCTACAGAGGGGAGGATAAACTGCACCTTTCTACACTTGCATCAAGGATGAAGGCTCTTGAGAGGAGTACTGAGGCACGGTGCTGTACATAGCTTCCCGAAATCATCACAGCACCGTGCCTAATCTCAAGAGCCCTCATACCTGATCAGGAGTGTAGGCAGGTGCAGTTTACCCTCCCCTCTATAGATGGCGCTGTGTTTCTCCCTGAGCTGTGATGTTTTTTTTTTTAGTAAGCTATATACAGCCCCCTGCCAGCCGCTCCCACCAGCCACAATCTGCCTGCATTGCATAGAGAAGCACAAAGACCCAGGGATGACATCACAGGGTCTAAAATAAGGAATGTAATGAAAACAGAAAGGCTGTATTCAGAAATGTAATTAGAATGTTAATGAAGGAAGGAAATGAAGATCCAGAGAAGACAAAATATAAGCAGATTAAACTTTAAGCACTGTGGAACATGTCAGTGGTATATAAATGTAAAATAATTTGCCTTTGGATACAAGTTTGATTGCGCTGTAAATGTACTCCATCTGCAACACAGATTTGATTAAAAAAAAAAAAAAAAGCGATAGATAATTAAAACATCTATAGATAATTAAAAACGAACAGGTTTCCCCAATACAGCCTAAAGATTAATTACAGGAGATTTAATTTTTCTACAATGTAAAGAACAGCCGTGGTGAACACGGCTAAACATGTTTACCATTTGCCTTCGCTGGCACGCGGCCCCTTGAAAAAGCGAACGCAGCGTGAATACTCTCAGTTGCAGAATGTTGGCAAACTTTACGTGTTTCTGTCATGGGGAAATATTGACATTAAATCAAATTGGATTTTTAGAGGAAAGTTTTGCCAGGTAAATGCAGCCAGAAGACTTTGAAAAACGATACACGGGGGATTATTTATCAAGGGCGCAAAAGTGGAGCCGTGAGCGGAACGGATGAGACATGGTGCTGCAGAGGAGAGGGGTCTGGAGGGACTGTGACTTGGAATGAGCTGGGATTAATGTCTGCGTTGTGTTTCCTGCAGATGTTGTAACATTGTTGTGGAGGCGAATTTCCACGGCGCGGCGTATGTGTGAAGCGAGAGCATGACTCCGATGTGGATTCGATTTGGACCTGTCATCTGTTCTCATAGGCTTCCATGCTAAGTGCATGCATGCTTAGTATACTTCAGTGTAACATTTACAAATATTTTTAATGCTCACAGAGATCCCTGTACTCCCCTTGACAATGCCTTCATCTATCCAGAAAGACAGCACCAGATTTTTTGGGCATCATCCAGGGTCACCCTCTGCTTCCTATGCAGCTTTGGGTCACGTTCACACACACACTTTATTGTCAAAAGTATTGGGACACCTGCCTTTACACGCACATTAACTTTAATGGAATCCCAGTCTTAGTCCGTAGGGTTCAATATTGAGTTGGCCCACCCTTTGCAGCTATAACAGCTTCAACTCTTCTGGGAAGGCTGTCCACAAGGTTTAGGAGAGTGTCTATGGGAATGTTTGACTATTCTTCCAGAAGCGCATTTGTGAGGTCAGGCACTGATATTGGACGAGCAGGCCAGGCTCTAAAGCCCCATACACACGTACCGATTGCCGGCCGTAAATATTCGGCCGACGACCGATCGGCCGATTGTAGGCTTGTTAGTATGATGATTCCGACAACCGACAGCGCATTTTCGGCTGAACAGAATCTGTCGTGCAGGCATTAAAATTTTTGTTGGCCGTCACAAGAACGGCCGATTGTTCGCCAGTCAGTACAGATTTCAGCCGACAGACAGCTGATTAGCAAGACTGGGCATGCTCAGAAAAGAAAAAAGACAAGGAAAGTGAACCATCACATGACATCACTTCTGCAGTTGGCTGTTGTTGGCCGACAAAATTCGTGTGCAGTCTTTTGCAGTTTTCAACAGACGCGACAGCCCTGGACAAAAGACGGTCGATCGTTCGGCCGACGATCGGTACGTGTGTACGGGGCTTTAGTCTCCACTCTAATGTATCCCAAAGGTTTTTTGCGGGAATGAGGTCAAGACTGTGTAGTTCCTCCACCCAAAAGTCGCTCATCCATGTCTTTATGGACATTGCTTTGTGCACTGGCCCAAACCATTAGGTGGAGGGGGGATTATGGTGTGGGGTTGGTTTTCTGGGGTTGAGCTTAGCCCCTTAAGGCTAATTTTCGGCTTGTTAGTATGGTGCTTTCGACAGCCGACTCCGACTTTTCGGCTGACAAAATCCTGGTGTGCAGGCTATAAAATTTTTGTCCTCCTTCAAAACAACGTCCGATTTTCGTCTCATTAGTACAGATTTCGATGGGGAAAAATCTTATAGCAAGACTAGGCATGCTCAGAGATGAAAGAACACAAAGAAAGCAATCCAACACATGACATCACTTCTGAAGTAGAATTCTGTCGTGCGGGAAAATTTGTGTGCAGTCTAGAGCACATTCCAACCAACAGACACCACTCTGGACAAAAGACGGACAACCGGTCGGTGGAAATTTGTTGCGTGTGTACGAGGCTTTAGTTCCAGTGAAAGGAACTCTTAAACCATCAGCATACCAAGACATTTTGGACAATTTCATGCTCCCAACTTTGTGGGAACATTTTGGGGAACATTTTGGGGATGGCCCCTTCTGTGCAGGCCAGTCAAGTTCCTCCATCACAAATTCCCTCATCCATGTCTTTATGGACCTTGCTCTGTGCAATGGTGGGCAGCCATGTTGGAACAGAAAAAAACACAAACATATAGGTGCTAAAGAGTCCATCCGCACAGCATAAACAATATATATGATGATAACCATAAAAGTCCAGTAAATGTCTAATAAAAAGTCTTATAAAAGACAAAAAAAGTCCTGCTGCACAAGGCAGCTTTTCTCAGAGATGAGGAGGAGACTCTGGAACAGAAATGTAAAAGAAAAGCAAAAAAAGCGCTCTTGGTGCAGACTGCTTTAATGAAAATATATAACAACAAATAGCAGCAACTCACAAAAGCTGATGATAGTAAACAGACGTAGATGTAACAGTGTCCACCGGGTGGTGCCGTCCCTCTAATAGATATGAAGAGTGCGGTGTGCTGTGGAGCCGTGGATCCCAGGAGAGAAGGTGGCCGGCCTTAATCTCAGGGTGTCCGGATCGTCCAGCGGGAATGGACACCGCAGTGGAGGGAGGAAGAGCCACGTACATGACACAGCTGATGACCCGGGACCCGGAAATGCGCAACGCGTTTCTGAGCAT
Organism: Pelophylax lessonae; assembly: GCF_965119305.1. Lineage (NCBI taxonomy): Eukaryota > Metazoa > Chordata > Amphibia > Anura > Ranidae > Pelophylax > Pelophylax lessonae. The sequence continues at coordinate 204,397,076 of NC_138779.1, read as the reverse complement.
GCGCCAAGTCCGCAGTGGACATGCGCGCTCTTTCCTCAGGTGCTGTGGATGTTGGAACAGGAAGGGGACATCCTCAAACTTTTCCCACAAAGTTGGAAGCATGAAATTGTCCAAAATGCTTTGGTATGCTGTCGTCTTAAAATTTCCCTTCAAAGGAACTAGGGGGGGCCAAGCCCAACCCCTGAAAACCAACCCCACACCATAATCCCCCCTCCACCAAATGATTTGGACCAGTGCACAAAGCTTCAAAGAGATATAGATGAGTGGAGCCAGGCCTTCCCGTCCAACATCAGTGCCTGACCTCACAAATGCGCTTCTGGAAGAATGGTCAAACATTCCCATAGACACACTCCTAAACCTTGTGGACAGACTTCCCAGAAGAGTTGAAGCTGTTATAGCTGCAAAGGGTGGGCCAACTCAATATTGAACCCTACAGACTAAGACTGGGATGCCATTATTATACAGCAGAGCTCAAAGAGAGGGAGGAAGAAGCAGCACAAGAAGCCAATCAGTGGTGCTACTGTGAAAGAAACATGCTGAGCTAGGAGCGGGGATTTGGAGAGGGGGAGAGGATGTGTACTCGGGGGGTAAATTTGAGGAGTAGGGGATTTGTGCTAGGAGGAGTGATTTTTTTTGGGGGGGGGGCGGGGGGTGGTTGGATGTGTACTGGGGGAGTTTGGGGAGAGAGAGGATCTGAGTTGAGGGGGGGGATGGGGGGTGTTTGTCCTAGAAGAGCTGATATGGAGGAGGGGACTTGTGCTAGTAAGGATGATTGGGGGGTATTTGTGCTAGGAGGGGAAATTTAGATTTGTGCTAGGAGGGGCATTTGTGCTCGTAATTATTTTTTTTTTGTCTTGCACGGGGAGGGGGGGGGGGGATTTGGGGAGAGAAATAATTTGAACTAGGATGGGGAATGGGGGGGGGGGGATTTGTACTGGGAGGGGGGATTTAAGCAGGTGGGCGGATTTGTCCTGGGAAGAGGGGAAATTAATGTTTAGGGGGTAAGCATGCAGATTTTTTATTTTTTTGGGAGGGGGGTGTTTCTGCTAGTAGGGATGATTGGGGGGTATTTGTCCTAGGAGGGGACATTTAGATTTGTGCTAGAAGGGGGGATTTGTGCTGGAGAGGGGATTTGGAGGGAGGGGGAGAAGATGTGTACTTGGGAGGGGGGGATTTGAGGAGTAGAGGATTTGTGCTAGGAGGAGTGTTTTTTTTTGTGGGGGAGTGGTTGGATGTGTGCTAGGGGAATTTTGGGAGAGAGAGATTTGAGCTGGGAGGGGGGATGGGACGTGTTTATGCTAAAAGAGCTGATATGGTAGAGGGGGGAGGGTATTTGTGCTAGCAGGAATGATTGGGGGGGGGGGTATTTGTACTAGTAGGTGAAATTCAGATTTGTGCTGGGAAGGGACATTTGGAGGGGGAGTGTATACTTGGGGGGGGGGGGATTTTTGCTGGGGGGGGGGGTGTTTGTGCTAGAAGAGCTGATATGGTAGAGGGGGAGGGGGATTTGTGCTAGTAGGGATGATTGGGGGTTATTTGTGCTAGTAGGTGAAATTCAGATTTGTGCTGGGTGGGGGGGGGGGGATTTGTGCTGAGAGGGGGTGTGTACTTGGGGGGGGGGGGAGTTTCTGGGGGAGGGGGTGTTTGTGCTAGAAGGGCTGATATGGTAGAGGGGGAGGGGATTTGTGCTAGTAGGGATGATTGGGGGGTATTTGTGCTAGTAGAGGAAATTTAGATTTGCGCTAGGAGGTGCTTGGATGTGTGGTTGGGGAATTTGGGAAGTAAAAGGATTTGAGCTGGGATGGGGAATGGGGGGGGGCTGTCTTTAACACAGGGCAAAAGGGGAAGCTGCCCCGGGCCCATTCATTGTTGTGGGGCCCAAGTAGCTGCCCCTTGAGCCCACACTGCCCGCAAATAGTTGATAAGTGGATTTGGGAGAGCCCAAGAAAATGCTTGCCCAGGGTCTAATTGCTATTAAAGACGGCCCTGGGGGGAACGATTTGTGCTTGGGGGGGGGGATTTTATACTGTTAATCTTGAGGGGCACAGTTTGGCGTGTGGTCGCCCTGGGCTCTAGATGGCCTTGTCCGGGCATTACCATGCAATCCAGTTGCAGTACGTTCTTTATAGTAGTGCATGCGCTACTTTTGGTGCGATTTCAGCCCATTCCAATAAATAGGCTGAAATCGCACTGCACCCGGAGGGCAGTTCCTGTACAATTCATGATGTGAACTGTCCCTGACACAGAGGAATATTTTCTCTGCATTGCTTTCATTATAAAATGGCTCCCTCCTCCATCTTGTGCCTATGATGGGATCTCTGTGCGAGAGACGTCCCCGGCCCGCTCGGCGAGCACGTGCCGCTCTCAGAAAAGGACAGGTCGCGCAAACATTAAGCGCTTTGCCGGCTGGTCGGGCCGTCTTTAGGTCAACTTCAAAAAAGGTAATTTTCTGGGGATCAATATCAGCAAAAGATATGTAAATGTTACAGGTTAGCGCGGGGCTAATACCTTCCTGACTGCAGTTTTATCTCAGCACTTTATAAATAAATGATAATAATAAGATCAAAATCAGCTTTGACATTTGGAGTCTCGCTAACGACTCTGCAGCACAAACACTGTATCTGATATTTTTGCAGACAATCTGCGAGGAGAAGCGACGGCAAAGCGAACGCTTTAGGAAGGCCTTCATTTTGTAAGGAGTAAAAAAAGCAAGCAGTCCTCTACACCGATCAGCCACAACATTATGACCACCGACAGGTAAAGTCAATAACATTGATGATCTTGTTACAATGGTATCTGGAAACAGGTGGGATATATTAGACAGCAAGTGAACGTGTTGTCCCTGAAGTTGAATTAAAAAAAATAGGCAAGTGTAAGGATTAGAGTGACTCTGACAACGGCCAAATTGTAATGGCTAGACGACAGGGTCAGAGCAATAGAGGAGCTACTGTAGGGTGACCAGACGTCCCCAGTTTCCCTGGATTGAGGATACTGTCCCTGGTCCCTGGACATGCGGTCCGTTATCATCCGATCTCTCATAGAGGACAGCGGGGCTCTGAAAACTCCGTCTCTGAAAAGTAAGCGGAGACGGAGTTGCCATCCGCCTACTCAGCGGGGATCGGTGGACCGATCCCCGCTGAGCAAAACTGAGTCCGTCGGGCGCACCGCCATGTGAAAGGGGGCCTAAATGCGCTTTCCAAACACACTCAGAAACATGCTACCCTTTAGCAAACATTCAATGGTGCCATTAGTTGTTGATGCCCCCCCCCCCACGCATCTGCTAAGGCGCAGATTTTTGTGCGCGCCAGACTATGTATGGTGCGGCAGCACTGCGCAGTTCAGTGTGGTGAGATTTTGCAAAAGATTTCTGGCGTGTAGAGCAGCCCATTGAAATAAATTGGCTCCCCTTAATGCATCGCGCTGGAACATGCACGCGGTCTGTCGCACTTGCATGATGTGAACAGAGCCTAATACAGGATCGTAGGGATGCACTAATACCGGTATCGGTGCCAATACTCGTACTCATGAAAATGCTTCCGATACCGACACCAATACTTTGCAGTGCAATTTGCGTCCATACAAAATAAATGGGTGCAAAGAATCACATGCCATTTGAACAGGAATGTGATGTGATTCTTGTCCGAATTGCATGCAGTTTCCCGCAAAATTTCTGTTTGAACCCAGGCTGACAAGCCTGGGCTCACAGAGGAGCAGTGGGGAAATCGCATGCAGTTCAGACAGGAACCGCACCGCTTTCCTGTTCAAATCGCATGTGATTCTTTGCAGTGCAATTTGCGCCCATTAATTTTGTGTGGCGGGAAAAGTATTGGTGCTCAGTATCGCCAAATCTTTGACCGATAGCTTTGGTACTTGTACTCGCTGATAATAAAATGGTATTGATGCAACCCTACAGGATCGACCTGGATTTTAAAGTAAAGTGCTGTATTATGTATTGATTCAACGTTTGATCCCCCACAGATCACCAATCCAAGGTGGGGGGCAGGGGCAGACTGGCAACTTTTGGCCCAGGGGGCAAATACAAACCATAGGCCCATGATGCAACGACTCAGCTCCCTCCCACTCTCCCAATCCTCCTCCTGACCCCCATTCCAAGCTGAAGTCCTGTTTAAGATACTCTCTACTTACCGGCTGAACCCGGGTTCCCGACCTGGCCAGGGGGAGGTTGGGGGGGGGGGGGGGCAGCTTAGTTGGAGCTGGCCAGGGCAGAAGTGTTTCCAGAAGGGCATGGAAATGGCCTCTGCTCAGACACAGTTTACACCATCCATGTTGGGGGGGCTGAGCTTTGTCCTTGTCTTCAACCTGGACTCAGTAGATCAGCAGCAAGGACTTTTTTCTCTTCACCAGGAATCTATTAGGCATGTCTGTGGCAGAAGCAGTGCAGCCTTTTTACGGGGCATCAGAGCAGCCCTGGGGGCAATTGCCTCCCTGTCTCCTGGCCCAGTCCTCCCCTGGTGGGGGGTAATCTCTGGCATATACAGCAGCTTGCATTAAAAAAAATGATCTGCCCTTGGTGTGAAATTCTCTAGATACACCACATTCTTTATTCTCGTATTTAGAACTTTCTACGATTTACTGATCACACTAACATTCTGTGAGCTGTGGGTATAATCATCGTTTAGCGGGGGTTCCCCGAGAACTGAACAATAATTTGAGGTTTCCTCTGTGGTAGAAAGGTTGAGAAAGGCTGCGCTAAACCTTTCCTCCAACCTCCAAATTATTGAATCTTCAATTATGGAAACCAGTATAAAGGAAAAGTGGTGGTGAATAAAAATGTGTGAATGGTTAACTGGGAGCCCAGCAGGGGTGCGTCCTTTGCCTGTATGCATTGTGTTAAAGGGTATGTAAACCCCATGTAACGGAACCGCGACCCACACTGAGCTTGTGGACTTCCATCAGTATACGGCTTTCTACCAGTCGTGAACATAGATATCAGATTTTCCCAGCCACCCTATACAAAGCTAGCTTGTATAAGTTTTGGAACCTTCTCCTTTATTGAACAGTCACACAGAATTTATATACAGCATGGACCTTCCCCTCCTGATCAGATTACCCCATCAGGTAATTGGTAATAGAGGTAAGAGGTAATTGCCTGATTACATTATCATATGCAGATGAAATTGTATACAGAAATAGAATTAACATATCTAAAGAACAACCAACACAAACAGTATACTATTTCCACTCAGCTAACTAACAGATGACAGTGATTCAATCAACCTGAGCTAATTAACTAGCATACGCCCATCCTTGAGTTCCTAAAATACAATACACCTTATCATATTCTCAGTGTCCATTAAGTACCTGTCTTTCACTCCCAGTGAGGGTGAGTACCGTCACACCCCACACTCCACAGGCATGTTGGTAGGTTAACTGGCTCTAGTATGTGTGTGTATGAATATGACATAGGGTCATTCGATTGTAAGCTCCTTGAGGACATGGTCTGATGTGAACATACAGTATAGGTAGCCATACACTGATAAATTTATTTCGTTCAACCTGTGGGCTGAACAAGAGAAATCTAAAAGATTTCTCCATCTAGGCTAAACAGTGTGGATGGACAAATCTTACCTGCCGGCTTTTGTATTCAGACAGTCACAGTACCTGTGGTTGTCTGAGTACCCGAACAGGGATTGCATCTGATTGGATGAATTCAGTGTTCGGCAGACAGTTTTCTACCTAGCTCCTCCAATTTAACACTCTAAGTTTTTTTGAGCCTGGCAAAAACGGGGATACCCATGGCTTCAATTTCAGCCAAGTCAGCAGGAATCAGCCAAACTTTGAGCTCTCTATGGCAGCCTAATGTAAAGCGTTATATAAATGTAATAAATAATAAGCACCCTTTTTTTGGAAACAAACTTAGAGACTTCAAATTGCTGGACTCTTGTTTACAGATGCCAGGCGCTCAGGCACCCAGCACTGCTCCCAATGATCTCATTCTATGTGTCCCCGGCACAATGGCGGTATGGCGTGATACCTTATATTTCCCTCTATTTAAAATCAGCGTTTTCGTGATCTGGGTAAATTTTGAAGATTTTGTCTTTTTAAATAAATTGCATTCCTTCTCTCCGTATCTGAGCTGTTGTGGGGGGGACTCCATGTATGTTTATCTCACTATACATTATACAGGAGATTCCATATGGTACATAATTCGTGGAGTGCTGTGTCGCATGTGATTAAGTGCGCTATGTTTGCAGAGGTCTTTGAAGAGACAGTGATGAAGTGCTAACACATTGTGCAAGGTGCTACTGATTATATATTATATGGAACCTTGTTATATCACTGCAGATAATAAGGGGCTCTGAGTAAACAGCAGTTGTATTCAGTAACTCCAGGCAAATCAGCAAACCATACCGAGACAGGCTAATAAAAATGATTACTGATTGGCTGCTGTCAGTTACTGAGTGCCTGAGGGCAGATTCCCCTGTGGCGGAATGCGCCGCTCCTGCGTATGCTCAAGAGTGACATCATCCCATGCCGACCAATGAAGATGGACGAAGACTGGCACACAGATGGAGATGCTGAAGCTGGCGAGGGATGGTTGAAAAACTAATTCCTTTAGTTCTGCTTTAAGTAAAAAAGAAATATATTTTTTGGTAATTATATGTAAATAATTTTATATATGCATAAATATTTGTTTTATGTGTGTGCTTGGGAAGTTAATTTAATGTTTATAATTTTAGGATTATGTAGTTGCAAGTGTATAGTTTTATGTGTGTGTATTATTATGTGTATATTTGTATATGTGTGTGATTAATATTATGTGTATAGTTTTATGTGTATGTATTATTATGTGTATTGTTTTATGTGTATGTATTATGTGTATAGTTGTATATGTGTGTGTGTAATATTATGTGTATAGTTGTATATGTGTGTGTATTCTTATGTGTATAATTTTTTGTGTCTGTATTTTTATTATTATTATGATTATACAGGATTTATATATAGCGTCGACAGTTTACACAGCGCTTTACGACTTGAGGATTGACAGCACAACTACAATACATGTGTGTGTGTATTATTATATGTATAGTTATATGTGTGTGTATTATTTTGTGTTGGTTTTATGTGTATGTATTATTATATGTATAGTTGTATGTATGTATGTATTATATGTGTATAGTTGAATGTGTGTATATTATTATGTGTATAGTTGTGTGGCTACAGTTGTATATTTACAGTTTTATGTATGTGTATAGTTTTATGCATAGTATATATTATTAGTTTTATATGTGTCTTTTTATGTGTATAGTTTCATGTCTGTGTGGTTAGTGTTATGTGTTTCATTTTATGTGCGTATGGCTGTATGTGCAATATTTTAGTTGTGTTTTGTTAGCTTTATGTGTGTAGTTTTATGTTAGTTTAATGTGTGCAGTTATGTATATTTGTAGTTTTATGTGTGAATAGTTTCTATCTGTAACATTTTATGTGTTTTGTATACCGTATGTATGGTTTTATGTGTTTAGCCCTATGTGTATAGGTTTATGCTTGTGTAGTTAGTGTTATGGGTTTCATTTTATATGTGGGAAGTTTGTGTGGTTTTATATGTACTAGTAAAAGTGTGCCCATTCAAGAACAAGTAATGTTGGAAAGAATACAAACAACGGCAGGCAGAATTTGAGAAGAGGGGTGAAGAGGATTTTATTGGTAGTACTGTATGTGCAGGAAAGGAGTGAAGAGGGTATTATGGGGGTATATATGCAGGAGAAGAGTGTGGAGGGTATCAGAGGGGTTGCATGAGCAGGAAAGGAGTGGGAAGGGTATGACAGTGGGTAGTATGTACAGGAGAGAAACATGGATGGATATGATAGAGGGCAGTAAGTACAGGAGAGGATGGTATGACAGTGGGCAGTATGTAAAGGAGAGGGGTGTGTAGGGTAGGATAATGGGCAATAAGTACAGGAGAGGAGTGTGAAGTGTATGACAGTGGGCAGTATGTACAGGAGAGGAGTGTGGAGGGTATGACAGTGGGCAGTATGTACAGGAGAGGAGAGTGGAGGGTATGACAGTGGGCAGTATGTACAGGAGAGGAGTGTGGAGGGTATGGCAGTGAGTAGTAAGTACAGGAAAGAAATGTGGAGGATATCAGAACCAGTAATATGTACCAAGAAAAAGTGCAGAGGCTATGACAGTGGGCAGTATGTACAGGAGAGGAGTGTGGAAGGTATGACAGTGGAAAGTATGTGCAGTAGAGGAGTGTGCAGGGTATGACAGTGGGCAGTATGTACAGGAGAGGATTGAGGATGGTATGACAGTGGGCAGTATGTGCAGCAGAGGAGTGTGCAGGGTATGACAGTGGGAAGTATGTGCAGGAGAGGAGAGTGGAGGGTATGACAGTGGGTAGTATGTACAGGAGAGGAGTGAGCAGGGTATGACAGTGGGCAGTATGTGCAGCAGAGGAGTGTGCAGGGTATGACAGTGGGAAGTATGTGCAGGAGAGGAGAGTGGAGGGTATGACAGTGGGTAGTATGTACAGGAGAGGAGTGAGCAGGGTATGACAGTGGGCAGTATGTGCAGCAGAGGAGTGTGCAGGGTATGACAGTGGGAAGTATGTGCAGGAGAGGAGTGTGGAGGGTATGACAGTGGGCAGTATATACAGGAGAGGAGTGTGGAGGGAATGACAGTAAGCAGTAAGTAATGGGGAGGAATGTGGAGGATTTCAGAAGCAGTCATATATACCAAAACAAAAGTGCAGAGGCTATAACAGTGGGCAGTATGTACAGGAGAGGAGAGAGCAGGGTATGACAGTGGGCAGTATGTACAGGAGAGGAGTGCTGAGGGTATGACAGTGGGCAGTATGTACAGGAGTGGAGCGTGGGGGGGGGGGGTAGGACAGTGAGCAATATGTACAGGAGAGGAGTGTGGAGAGTATGACAGTGGGCAGTATGTACAGGAGAGGATTGAGGAGGGTATGACAATGGGCAGTATGTACAGGAGAGGATTGATGAGGGTATGACAGTGGGCAATATGTACAGGAGAGGAGTGTGGCGAGTATGACAGTGGGCAGTATGTACAGGAGAGGATTGAGGAGGGTATGACAATGGGCAGTATGTACAGGAGAGGATTGATGAGGGTATGACAGTGGGCAGTATGTACAGGAGAGGAGTGTGGCGAGTATGACAGTGGGCAGTATGTACAGGAGAGGATTGATGAGGGTATGACAGTGGGCAATATGTACAGGAGAGGAGTGTGGCGAGTATAACAGTGGGCAGTATGTACAGGAGAGGATTGAGAAGGGAATGACAGTGGGCAGTATGTACAGGAGAGGATTGAGGAGGGTATGACAGTGGGCAGTATGTACAGGAGAGGATTGAGGAGGGCATGACAGTGGGCAGTATGTACAGGAGAGGATTGAGGAGGGTATGACAGTGGACAGTACTGTATGTACAGGAGAGGATTGAGGAGGGTATGACAGTGAGCAGTATGTACAGGAGAGGATTGAGGAGGGTATGACAGTGGGCAGTATGTACAGGAGAGGATTGAGGATTGTATGACAGTGGGCAGTATGTAGGGGATAGGAGTGCAGAGGGTATGACAGTGGGCAGTATGTACAGGAGAGGAGTGCAGAGGGTATGACAGTGGGCAGTATGTACAGGAGAGGCATGCGGAGGATATCAGAACAGGTAATATATGCCAAAGAAGAGTGCAGAGGGTATGACAGTGGGTAATATGTTCAGGAAAAGAGCTTTATATGTGTTAAATTGTTTATTGATTGATTGTTCCATTCTGCAATATTCTGATAATGGGAATAATTATGAAATAATAAAGAAACCAAAAAAAAAAACTGAATTAAAAGTAGATAATTAATTACATGATAATGGGCTGTGGGGTATTTAAAAATAAAGTTTATACAGAAAGGACACAGATTTAATAACCTATTTAAATGCTAGAGTTTCCCCTTAAATCTTAAACCGCGCTCAGTTTTTGAGCAAGACCCGCTATACTTCTTCAGCTCCCGAGATCTCAGGACTGAATAAGATTTTTTTTCATGTCTTTTTCACTGGAGAATTGACACAGCCTTGAGATGGGAAAGCTGAGCATGAAAAACAAAATTTTGAAGAATGACATCTCCACTTTAAATTCCAGGTACATTGTAAATGGAAGAGAAATTGTCTCCATTCCCAATGGAGGTTTATGTTTACACTAGAACCATGTCCTGAATCCTAATGTGCCCATATATATATATACTTCCCCTTCCCATATACTGTCTAGTGTGTACCTGCCTGCAGAGATGGTTCATCAATTTAAAGGAAACCTACAGTAAAGTTATACACTGTGATAGTTTATGGCCCAAATCTCCTTATATGTATCTGTTCCTCCATAGATACAGTGCAGTGAGTGAGCGCTGTCAACCTAGGAGAGGAAGCGTGTTTCTGGTCTCACAGGAGGGTTGCTGTCAGTCAAACTCTTGTGAAGAGGGAAAAGTGGCATGGCTTACCAGCACTGTATGTGTCTATGACTGCGAGCCAGGCCTCTCGTCCAACATCAGTGCCTGACCTCACAAATGCACTTCTGGAAGAATGGTCAAACATTCCCATAGACACACTCCTAAACCTTGTGGACAGCCTTCCCAGAAGAGTTGAAGCTGTTATAGCTGCAAAGGGTGGGCCAACTCAATATTGAACCCCATGGACTAAGACTGGGATGCCATCAAAGTTAATGTGCGTGTAAAAGCAGGTGTCCCAATATTGAGTTGGGTGGGCCGAATCAATGTTGAACCCTACAAACTAAGGCTAAAATGTGAAGGCAGGTGTCCCAATACTTTTGACAATATAGTGTATGTGCATATGTATATATATATATATATATATATATATATATATATATATACACAGGGAGACTGTAGAGGATCAAGAGGGAGATTGGTTTATCCAAAGATGTGGAGATGATGAGTCCTCACCATGTTTTGGGAACCAAAGGTCCCCTTCTTTAGGAGGCTGTAGGAGATATAATATATGATATAATGTATATTTAGCATACTCAGTAGAATCAGTATCAAGTATATTTTTAAATCATATAGGCACCCATGCTTGCATGCTCCCCCATTGTCAGGCAGGTGGACTGTAGAGGATCAAAAAGGAGATTGGTGCATTCATAGATGGGGAAATAATAACTCCTCACCATGTTTTATGAACCAAAGATCCACTTCCTCAGGAGGAAAAACAGACTCATTAGAATACTCATTAGAATCGACCAAGTATATCTTATAGGCACCCGTGCATGCATGCTCTCCATTGTCTGGCAGAGCAACTGTAAGGAATAAGAGGGAGATTGGTGCATTCAAAGACGGGGAGATGATGACTCCTCAGCATGTTTTATGAACCAAAGGTCCCCTGCCTCAGGAGGATGTAGCAGATATAAATATATGATATAATATATGCAGTATTTATTGCATATTCATTAGATTCTGTATCAAGTATATTATTAAATAATAAAAGCACCCATGCATGCATGTTCTCCATTGTCAGGCAGGGGGACTGTGGAGGATCAAAAAGAAGATTGGTTCATTCATAGATGGGGAAATAATAACTCCTCACCATGTTTTATATACCAAAGATCCACTTCCTCAGGAGGAAAAACAGACTCATTAGAATCGACCAAGTATATCTTATAGGCACCCGTGCATGCATGCTCTCCATTGTCTGGCAGAGCAACTGTAAGGGATAAGAGGGAGGTTGGTGCATTCAAAGACGGGGAGATGATGACTCCTAAGCATGTTTTATGAACCAAAGGTCCCCTGCCTCAGGAGGATGTAGCAGATATAAATATATGATATAATATATACAGTATTTATTGCATATTCATTAGATTCTGTCTCAACTATATTATTAAATAATAAAAGCACCCATGCATGCATGTTCACCATTGTCAGGCAGGAGGACTGTGGAGGATCAAAAAGAAGATTGGTTCATTCATAGATGGGGAAATAATGACTCCTCACCATGTTTCATGAACCCAAGATCCACTTCCTCAGGAGGATAAGGACTCAGAATATTCATTAGAATCAGCCAAGTATATCTGATAGGCACCCATGCATGCATGCTCTCCATTGTCTGGCAGGGCAACTGTAAGGGATAGGAGGGAGATCGGTGAATTCATAGATAGGGAGATGATTTCTTAACACGTTTCATGAACCAAAGGTCCACTTTCTCAGGTGGATGAAGACTCATTAGAATACTGATTAGAATCAGCCAAGTATATATTAAAATCACATAGGCACTCATGAACGCATGCTCTCCAGTGTCTAGCAGGGCAACTGTAGGGGATCAAGAGGGAGATTGATGCATTCATAAAGTGGGGACATGATTTCTTAATATGTTTCATGAAGCAATGGTCCACTTTCTCAGAAGAATGTAGACGTTATGAATATATCTATTGCATACATATTAGAATTAGCCAAGTATACATTAAAATCATACAGGCGCCCGAGCATAAATGGTCCCCTTTGTCCAACAGGGGGAATTTTAGGGGATCAAGAAGAAGACCAATCTACTCTTCACTTACTAAAAAAAGGAGCTTATCGTCTGTCAAAGTGATAGTCACTGACCAAGCCCTAGCCAATCTTGAATAAATAGAGCTGAAAGCAAATCTAACAGATAGGAGTGAACAGGGAGATCACATCAGACATGATCTTCCAATATAAAAGTGCAAATTTCCTATCCACACCTAGGTAGTAACCAAAGGTCAGAAATCATTTATATCAAAAGCAAGGAGTGATAATAGTCTGAGACATTATCCAAGACAAATTTGGCCAACTGATCACTTCAAGAACATCAACACCCACAACCATCAAGTTCCCTACAGGTTCCTCTCCCTACACTGTAGAGCGTTGCCCAGGAACCATTTGGGCAATAAGGGCTACAGCACTTTGCACATCTTCCTTGATACCTCTGTTGTCTCGTTAAAAGAGCCGGCTTGTATTCCAGCGATCAATAAAGAGCGGCGTTATCGCCTACCTACGCCATGTCCCCGAAGCTTCCAGCTTCAGCCTTTACAGTTTGAGATGTTTAACAGTTAACACAGGTAATTTACCTATAAATTACCTATATGGGTGAGACGTCTTTCCTGCATGCATATTAATGAGGTAATTAGAACTCATTTACATAATTGCCTGCCAGACTCCCGCGGGTGACTTGCACATATATCACAAAGGCAGTAAAACACAAACACAAGCTTTCCAACCATTTGATAAACAGAGACTCTGTGCCACTTCTGGCGCTCACAAAATGGCCCGCGGTTTGGCAAGACAGCTTCTAAATATTTAGTGCAGCAATACTTGGCGATGAGTCCTTTGTTTTTAAAGATGAACTTCAGGATGACCCTGGGCAATTATCTAAACACACCGTTCAGTTCATTTATTCCTTTAATGGTCAAGAAAACATTTTAATTCCTTCTATTGCAATAATCTGGGAAAGTCGTGCTGGCTGATATCAGGCTCACAGTGGGAGTGCCTGTGGGGTAGGAAAGGCGGGATTTCGGCCAAAAGTTTGCAATTCACAACCTGGAAATTCACGGCCAACCCATGGTAACAGCAAACCCAAACTCCATCCTTGCTCCCTATGATTTTACCTATATAACACCATGAAGAGGGGAGGGAATTACTTTACATCTTTATTCAAGTGCCCATGGTGTAGGACCCTTGCTCTCTGTGTGGAAGCAGTGGTCTCTCTACAGACGTCCAACACAACCCTGCTGAGTCAAAGCTGGAGCTCCCCAATCAGCAGGGAGCATGAGCCTTGCTGATTGGAGGGTTATAGTCCTGACTCAGTAGATGTCACGATGGGCCTCTTCAAAGAGACCCCTGCTACCACTCAGAGAACAAGGAATAGGGTTTGCTTGGCTTGTCTAAAAAGCCATTGATCAACATTTTAGCTGTGACAGTGTGAGGCCCTACCACAGTGTAAGTATAGGAAAAATGCACATGGGATTCACATCAAGGCAGAGTGCGAAGCTCCAAAGCAGCCTTTCTGAACCTTTGCAACACAGAGGAACCCTTGAATTAACTTTTTGGTCTCAGGAAATCCCTGCTAAAAGTTACTATATAACTCATTATACATAAGTGTGATGATCAGTGGAAAGAATCTACCTTATACTTGTGGTCATTGGGAAGGATTTTTTAGCTAAAAGGATCAATGGTGTCATTGGGAATTTATCTGAGAGGCAGAATTGATGATTGCTCAAGGAACCCCTAGTAGCCTCTGGAGGAACTCTAGGATTCCATGGAACCCTGGTTGAGAAACCCTGCTCCAAAGCATTGTTTTTGAATGGAGAAGACTGGATTCCCAGTTTTCCCCAGGTTTTATAATCCTGGAGGCAAGGCCTGATCAAAGCTCCCATTTGAGACCGAGCCTTTTTTTGGAGATAGGTATGTACTCCAGCCAGGAGAGGTGGTTCATTCAGGAGACTACACACCATGTTGGGGCAATTCCTTGGTAAGAGGACTGGGAGTCTGGACAATTTAATCTGGGGAGACTAAAAAAGCTGAGGTGACTAGAAAGTCCAGGGGCTGGAGGGAGTCTGTAAGTTTCAGGAGCAGTGTGAGCACCCAGGTTGCCTGGAGACTAGGGTAACCAAACTGCCCCCGGCTCGAGTCTGTCCCCGGATTGGATTTGTACAGGGCAAATTTAGCCTAGGGGGTGTACTTTTCCATTATCTGGGACCCTTTCTGATGATCCTGTGCTGGTCGGAGCGGAGGAACTATTACTTCAGATTCGGGCGCATGCCCATTCCATTCGCACGTTCTTCTGCCTTGGCTTAAGTCACAGCCAGCCATACATCATGTTTAAGCTATTAAGCAATCCAGAAAATTTTACCTAAACAGTCCACATGTAGGCAGGCGCAGTCTATTTTCTCCAGGTGGTTTCTGTAGGTGGCACTCGACTGCAGCGACATTGCAGTTGGAGGGGAAATCAAGAGGAACATGGTTCCTCTATGGCATGGTTTCTCAACCAGGGTTCCACGCTCAACTAGGGTTCCTCCTGAGGTTGCTAGGGGTTTCTTGAACAATGGGCAATTTCTGCCTCTTAGATAGGTTTCCAATGATACCATAGTTCCTTTTAGCTCTCTGTAAGGGGGTAATTCTTCCCAAAGATGACAAGAGTAAGGAGCATTCTTCCCAATGACTGTCACACTAATGTGTCATGAGTTGTAGTTTTTAATTTTTAACCGGAGTTCCCCTGAGACCAGAAATTTATTTCAAAGGTTTCTCTGTGTTGAAAAGGTTGAGAAAGGCTGCTCTATGGTTTCCTGGGTTACTGGGGAAGTTATCAGGTTGGATGCTGCTGTCCCACGTGACTCTTGCAGCCTTCTTGGGTCAGGCAAAGCCAATATAAGGCCCTGGCTCCCAGGTTTGGCACGCATTTTGTGCGTGAGTAGTTTAGGGATAGGTCACTTGTCTGATAAGGAGAGTGATTAGCGGCAGCGAGAGGTCCCATACAAGTGGGGAAGGGATAGGGACACGTAATTCTTCCTAGAAACCTCCTCATTTGGGCATGGACCAGCCAGGCCACATTCCACCCCTCAAGACAGACATTATCAGCACTCCTGAGACATGCTCTGCTACACATCACTTTGCATCTTGTGAGTGTTCCCAGTCGAGGGCAATTCTGCCTGACAAGGAGAGTGACTAGCGGCAGCGAGAGGTCCCATACAAGTGGGGAAAGGATAGGCACACGCAATTCTTTCTAGAAACCTCCTTTATTTGGGCACGGACCAGTCAGGCCACATTCCACCCATCAGGACAGACATTGTGGGCACTCCTGAGACATGCTCCGCTACACATCACTTTGCATCTTCTGAGTGTTCCCGGTCGAGGGCCATCCTGCCTGATAAGGAGAAGGATTAGCGGCAGTGAGAGGTCCCATACAAGTGGGGAAAGGATAGGGACTAGCAATTCTTTCTAGAAACCTCCTTTATTTGGGCACGGACCAGTCAGGCCACATTCCACCCATCAAGACAGACATTGTGGGCACTCCTGAGACATGCTCTGCTACACATCTCTTTGCATCATCTGAGTGTTCCCGGTCGAGGGCCATCCTGCCTGACAAGGAGAGTGATTAGCAGCAGTGAGAGGTCCCATACAAGTGGGTAAAGGATAGGGACTAGCAATTCTTTCTTGAAACCTCCTTTATTTGGGCACGGACCAGTCAGGCCACATTCCACCCCTCAGGATAGACATTGTAGGCACTCCTGATACATGTGGGCAGTCAGGCCACATTCCACCCATCAAGATAGACATTGTGGGCACTCCTGAGACATGTGGGCAGTCAGGCCACATTCCACCCCTCAAGATAGACATTGTGTGCACTCCTGAGACATGCTCTGCTACAAATCTCTTTGCATCTTCTGAGTGTTCCCAGTCGAGGGCCATCCTGTCTGACAAGGAGAGTGATTAGCGGCAGTGAGAGGTCCCATACAAGTGGGGAAAGAATAGGGACACGCAATTCTTCCTAGAAACCTCCTAATTTGGGCACGGACCAGTCAGGCCACATTACACCCCTCAAGATAGACATTGTGGGCACTCCTGATACATGTGGGCAGTCAGGCCACATTCCACCCCTCAAGATAGACATTGTGGGCACTCCTGAGACATGCTCCGCTACACATCTCTGCATCTTCTGAGTGTTCGAGGTCGAGGGCCATCCTGCCTGACAAGGAGAGTGATTAGCCGCAGTGAGAGGTCCCATACAAGTGGAGAAAGGATAGGGACATGCAATTCTTTCTAGAAACCTCCTTTATTTGGGCACGGACTAGTCAGACCACATTCCACCCCTCAGGATAGACATTGTGGGCACTCCTGATACATGTGGGCAGTCAGGCCACATTCCACCCCTCAAGATAGACATTGTGGGCGCTCCTGATACATGTGGGCAGTCAGGCCACATTCCACCCCTCAAGATAGACATTGTGGGCGCTCCTGATACATGTGGGCAGTCAGGCCACATTCCACCCCTCAAGATAGGCATTGTGGGCACTCCTGAGACACTCCTGAGACATAGTGGGCACTCCTGAGACACTCCCAGACATCTCTGCATCTTTTGAGTGTTCCCGGTCAGGGGGCCATCCTGCCAGGCTTGCTGTGATTTATTGAACTTTAACCTTAATACGCATTCTGTTTCTGCAACCGGACTCTGCGTGTTTACTGCCGTCGCACCACGCTGCACCTCCCCACATAGCATAGCAACATTTTTGTGAAAATTAAATTGGTATGTTCCCTGCTAAGTCAATTTTAGCAAATTAGCTTTGCTTATCCCTAATAGGCCCCTCACGGTTCTTCAGTTTCCTCCTTCCTTCCATGAAACCTGTTCTCTTTAAGTCGAACCCCTAACAGTTCCTAACAGGTCAGATTTTAAGTGTCTCTTATTAATGGTGGCTCATTCATAATTAATAAACGAGCGATTAGCTCATCCATGTAGGACTATGCCAAAAAATCTCCGAACCGCTGGCAACAACCACTACGGACCGGATTTGAGCGCACGCCCGTCTTACCAGCCCCACTTTAACTGCGTGTATTATTTTATTTATGACGGCCCTGCGCAGCTGTGTAGATTGTAATATCCCCTAAATAAATAATAAGAATGACATCACTCCCACAGCAATTATGCACACGGAATATAAACTCATTTTTTTTATGAAGAAGTCTTCGTCTTCCTGCTAAGGGGAGCGTGACTTTATTCCATTACACTCACATCGCACCAATTTTGTATATATATTTTTTTTATTATTATTATTTTTCCTTCTATTTTATCAGTGATAATTTATGCATTTGTTTCATCAGGAAAACAGCACATTCCCCGATACGTCTTGTTCGGGCTATTAAATATCTCACCCTGCAACCTCATGAGGAAATCTCTGACGATTAAAACAACTAAAGGAAAAAAAAAAAATCCAGCTTGGGCAATAAATCTAGCGTTATGCGCATTCGGTATTCTATTTTTTTTAATGCGAGCTCTCGGAGCACCTGACGCCGATAGATAAAAAATAAATTACTGTACGCAGCTCTGTAAATTAGCTTGGGATAAAAAAAAAGGAGCCTTTATGGGATCAAATGACATTGTCTTCAATGATTGTACTTGTTTTTCAAAGCCGGGTTTAGATAAGATTAATACAGGGGAAAACGTTCCACCTACCCCAATGTTTTACATTATAATGGCTGTCTTCTGTGATAATCTGTAGACAAATTGATATCTTGAGTCTACAGACACCTCTAACAGACAGAGCAGCCTGGTCCTGGCCAGCTTTCTGCACTGCGGGTTGAGCTCTATAGCTTAGGCAAGGATGGGATTGGATAGAAAAGGAGCAGCAGCATAGTGATGAGGTCATTTGGCTTTAAGTGAGATAAATACAGAAGAAAAAGTTCCACCCACCCTAATTTTTACATTATAATGGCTGTCTTCAGTGATAATCTGTAGACAAAGTGATATCCTGAGTCTACAGACACCTCTGCCAGACAGAGCGCCTGGTCCTGACCAGCTTTCTGCACTACGTGTTGAGCTCTATAGCTTGGGCAAGGATGTGATTGGATAGAAAAGGAGCAGCAGCACAGTGATGAGGTCATTTGGCTTTGAAGAAGATAAATACAGAAGAAAAAGTTCCACCCACCCTAATTCTGATATTATACTGGCTGTCTTCAATGATGATCTGTAGACGGAGTGATATGTTGTGAGCACAGACACCCCTGTCAGACAAAGCGGCCTGGGCCTGACCACTTTTCTGCAATATAGCTTGGTCAGCTTTCTGCACTGCGGATTGAGCTCTATAGCTTGGGCAAGGATGTGATTGGATAGAAAAGGAGCAGCAGCTTAGTGATGAGGTAATTTGGCTTTGGATGAGATAAATACAGAAGAAAAAGTTCCACCCACCCTAATTTTTACATTATACTGGCTGTCTTCAATGATGATCTGTAGACAGAGTGATATGTTGTGAGCACAGATACCCCTGTCAGACAAAGCGCCCTGGTCCTGACCACTTTTCTGCAATATACTGTAGCTTGGCCAGCTTTCTGCACTGCGTGTTGAGCACTATAGCTTAATCAAGGATGGGATTGGATAGAAAAGGAGCAGCAGCTCAATAATAAGGTAATTTGGCTTTGAAGAAGATAAATACAGAAGAAAAAGTTCCACCTACCCCAAGTTTTTACATTATACTGGCTGCCTTCAGTGAGGATCTGTAGACAAATTGATATCCTGAGTCTACAGACACCTCCACCAGACAGAGCAGCCTGGTCCTGACCAGCTTTCTGCACTGCAGGTTGAGCTCTATAGCTTGGGCAAGGATGGGATTGGATAGAAAAGGAGCAGCAGCATAGTGATGAGGTCATTTGGCTTTGGATGAGATAAATACAGAAGAAAAAGTTCCACCCACCCTAATTTTTACATTATAATGGCTGTCTTCAGTGATAATCTGTAGACAAATTGATATCCTGAGTCTACAGACACCTCTGCCAGACAGAGCAGCCTGGTCCTGGCCAGATTTCTGCACTGCGGGTTGAGCTCTATAGCTTGGGCAAGGATGTGATTGGATAGAAAAGGAGCAGCAGCTTAGTGATGAGGTCATTTGACTTTGGAAAAGTTAAATACAAAGTTCCACCCATCGTAATTTTTACAATATACTGGCTGTCTTCAGTGATAATCTATAGACAAATTGATCTCTTGAGTCTACAGACACTCCTACCAGACAGAGCAGCCTGGTCCTGGCCAGCTTTCTGCACTGCGGGTTGAGCTCTATAGCTTGGTCAAGGATGGGATTGGATAGAAAAGGAGCAGCAGCTCAGTAATGAGGTCATTTGACTTTGGATAAGATAAATACAGAAGAAAAAGTCCCACCCACCCTAATTTTTACATTATATTGGCTGACTTCAGTGATAATCTGTAAACAGAGTGATATGTTGTGTGCACAGACACCCCTGACACTGTCAGACAAAGCGACCTGGTCCTGACCACTTTTCTGCAATATAGTTTAGTCAGCTTTCTGCACTGTGGGTTGAGCACTATAGCTTGGTCAAGGATGGGATTGGATAGAAAAGGAGCAGCAGCACAGTGATGAGGTCATATGGCTTTGGATAAGATAAATACAGAAATAAAAGTTCCACCCACCCCAATTTTTACATTATAATGGCTGTCTTTAATGATAATCTGTAGACAAAGTGATATCCTGAGTCTACAGACACCTCTACCAGACAGAGCAGCCTGGTCCAGGCCAGCTTTCTGCACTGCGGGTTGAGCTCTATAGCTTGGTCAAGGATGTGATTGGATAGAAAAGGAGCAGCAGCTTAGTGATGAGGTCATCTGGCTTTGAATAAGATAAATACAGAAGAAAAAGTTCCACCCACCCTAACTTTTACATTATACTGGCTGTCTTCAATGATGATCTGTAAACAGAGAGATGTGTTGTGTCCACAGACACCCCTGCCAGACAAAGCGGCCTGGTCCTTTTCTGCAATATAGCTTGGTCAGGAATGTGATTGGATAGAAAAGGAGCAGCAGCACATTGATGAGGTCATTTGGCTTTGGAAAGGATAAATACAAGAGAAAAAGTTCCACCCACCTCAATTTTTGCATTATATTGGCTGCCTTCAGTGATGATCTGTATAGACAGTGATATGTTGAGTCCACAGACCCCCCTGCCAGAAAAAGCGGCCAGTGAAAGGAGGGCACACGGGGAGAGGGGAGGATCAGAAGCAGGCAGAACAGGGAGAGGATCAGTGTCAGAGAAGCAATTACAGGAATGATTCCCTGTATCTGTGTCTCTCCCCGTAGCAGAAAGCTGGCAGGAGGGGGAGAAATTGACTTTGAGCTGCTGCAGAGAGCCACACAGGGCTTCCTTCTGTAATTGTCCCCCCCCTGCCCTACCGCACCAATTCCCTGTGCTGTTGGGCCCCCCCGTGTGCCCCTGGCACCCTGCAGGAAGACTGGTGGCCCCCCTATCAGCGGCTCTGCCAATGCGATCCGATTCTGCAAATACCGCTGCGTTTTGCAAACTGATTGTGGGGTGTCGTTAACTTAACCAGTTCTGGACCGGAAGGATTTGCCCCCTTAATGACCAGGCCACTTATTGCAATTCGGCACTGCGTTACTTTAACGGAAAATTGCGCCGCCGTACCCAAATAAAATTGATGCCCCTTTTTTTCCCACAAATAGAGCTTTCTTTTGGTGGTATTTGATCACCTGTGCAATTTATTTTTTGCGCTATAAACCAGAAAAGAGCGATAATTCTGAAGAAAAAAAAAAAACATTATTTTTCACATTCTGCTATATAACATTCCCCAAAAAAATTAAAAAATCTAAATTTTTCATCAACTTAGGCCAATTTGTATTCTGCTGCATATTTTTGGTAAAAAAAAAAAAATCGCAATAAGCGTATTTTAAATGGTTTGCACAAAAGTTATCGCGTCTACAAACTGGGGGAAAGATTTATGTCATTTTTATTATTTTTTCTTTTTACTAGTAATGGCGATGATCTGCCATTTTTTGCGAGACTGCGACATTGCGGCGGACAGATCGGACCCCTAACTGTCATTTTTGACACTTTTGGGGGGACCAGTGACATTACTACAGTAATCAGTGCTAAAAATATGCACTGTTACTGTAATAATGACACTGGCAGGGAAGGGGTTAACACTGTTGGTGATCAAGGGGTTAAATGTATGCCTCATGCTTACTGACGTGTGTGTGTGGGGACGAGGGGGGGGTTCTGTGACACAGACAGAGATCACAGGTTCAGCTATGCTGAATCCTTTGATCTCTTCCTGTCTGTCACTGAGAAGATCCGCCTGCTTTGTTTACATAAGCAGGCGGGTCTTCTCACCATTTCCCCCGACGATTAGTGACATTACTACACTAATCAGTGCTAAAAATATGCACGGTTACTGTAATAATGACACTGGCAGGGAAGGGGTTAACACAGTGGTTGATCAAGGGGTTAAATGTAAACCTAGGGGAGTGTTTTCTAACTGTGGGGGGAGGGGGCGTGGCTTTTGAAATGACCATAGAGACCTGTGATCCTATATAGAAGGATCACATGGGCTCTGTGTTCTTTCCAGAGATAAGAACGGTCCGCTGTGTTTACAACAGCTGCCTGTCCTTCTCTCTCAGCGGGGAGCGATCGCGGGTGGCGGGCGGCAATTGCAGCGTCGGCTTCCCCGCTGAGAGAGAAGGACAGGCAGCTGTTGTAAACACAGCTGACCGTTCTTCTCTCTGGAAAGAACACAGAGCCCATGTGATCCTTCTATATAGGATCACAGGTATCTATGGTCATTCAAAAAGCCCATCCCCCATACAGTCATACGTTCTCGCCCCCTAGCACCAGGCGCGGTAGTACTACGTCGGTTCGAGCAGGATTGGCCGCCTGCCGCAGTAAGACTGCGGCGGGCGGTCCTTAAGTGGTTAACATTCACTTCGCAATCAGTTTGCATGAACAGGTTGTGATTTTGATGCGGTGGGAATTTCCAGCGGCCCTAACAGAGCTTGTTAGGACTGTTTGAGTTGTTCTTCAGTGTTTTGCTTGAATTTTTCTGAAAAGTATTTTTTTTTTCTTTTTGTTTTTTTTTACTGATTTGACTTTTTCGTATTATTTTACCTTTTATAAGAACTTACAGCGGCGGTGTAAAAATAGCAGAACAATTTAGTTGTGACATGACAGGAGAGAAGGATGATTATACATTGCTCCCAGTGTGCATGTATGTCCTGCCATGCCTATTCCCAGTGTGGAGGTGTGCAGTCAGAGAAAACACATAGACTTGTCTTCCTATTCCCCGGGTGCTCTGAGCATTACCCACATTTCATGCACACTCCTTCACATAGAAAGATTGCTATTTACTTCCGACTCTCTATTACTGTTTTCCTGGAACCATCAACCTGAGTGATGTCTTACAAGCTGCATTCCGGCATTCCCTTCAGTCTTGCACAGTTGAACCGGCTCTCCTCCTGTACTGAAATGGCTTACTCTGATTTCACTGCACACTGTGAGCTTCTCACAATGTTCATTAGAAGCTGCAGCAAGTCAGACAGAGCCCCCACCTCATTTCCTAGCTGGAGGATGTCCAATATCACCTAGCCCTTTGCTCTCCAGCCTGACAAGTCCCTGGCCCATTCCTTTCATTCATTGGATTTCGGTTCTCTTAACCCCTTGAAGACCAGGCCTTTTTCTGACATTTTTCTACAAGAAAAAAAATCTGTATTTTTTGCTAGAAAACTTCTTAGAACTCCCAAACATTATATATATATATATATATATATATATATATATACAGTGGCGGCTGGTGCTCTATGGGCCGGCAGACGGACCACACCATACATCCTCCCAGCTCCAGCCCACATGCTATATCCCCCCCGGTCGCTGGCTCACTCACCCTGGACTGGCAGGCAGCAGCAGCGACTTCCCCTGCGTCTCCTCCCTCCTCCTTGGCCAATAGCATGGCTTCTCCTTTTGGCCAATTGGGAAACGGGTCTCAGGACCCACTTCCAGATTGGCCAGGAGGAGAATCCGTGTGACAATAGCGAATCTGTGTGACAACTGGGTGGGCTCAGGGCGCAGTGCTCTGCGCCCCGAGCCCACCCTTTTTTGAAGCCTATTAGAGCCTCTGGCTCTAATCACGTGCTTCAAAAAAAAAAAAACATTGGAATCCATGCGTCCAGCACCCTGCATGTAGATTAGGGGGCTGGATGCTTGTATGGGGGCCCCCAATGGACGGACCGCCACTGTATATATGTTTTTTTAGCAGAGACCCAAGAAAATGAAATGGCGGTCGTTGCAATATTTTATGTCACACTGTATTTTGCGCAGCTGTCTTGCAAACACAATTTCTTCCTTCCGGATTTACGGCTCCAGCTTTGTGACTGGCCGAAACCGCAAAGACGTATGACACATGTGCGCGGGAGCCGCCAGTCACAGCAAACTGCTCTAAAGAAATGTCACGGGAGGCCATTCCTTCAGAGCGCATGCGCCAGTGACGTAACTGTCTGCTAGGACAGTAAATATCTCCTTAATGGTGCAAGTTTAGGAGATATTTATACTACCTATAGGAAAGCCTTAATATAGGCTTATCAATAGGTAAAACTTAAAGATGGAAGTTTTCTTCCTCTTTAATGTGTCCTGTAACATTTACAGGTGAGGCGCTACCCCCGTAACAGCTGCTGGATTTTCAAACCTTCCCTTTCTCACACAGCCAGGCAGCAGGAATGGTCCACAGGCTCAATAATCAGCCTAGGGTACTTTGTTTTGTTTGGTTTTTTTTTGTTTATTTAGGCTTCATGCATACTAGCATTTTTTTTAAGCTCCTAGAAGCTGTAATTAGCATTTTTCCTGCTCCTAGACTCTAAATAGTGTTATCCTATGTATCAATGCACACTACTTTAGGCTATAAGACTCCATTCACATATTGGCGTCTCGGATCGTGGGCAGAATCGTTGCGACTCTACTCGCGATCCCGAATCATTGCAAATCGCGGGGCGCGGGACTTGCAATGGCACCCCAAACGCGGCGTGATTTTGCCATGATTTTCGCCTGACGAATTGCATTAAAAATCGAGCAAACAGAATCATGGGACGCCTGTCGCCCACAAAAAGTACAAGAACTTCTTTTGGGCAAAAGGCATCCCGTGATTTTGTTTGCGTGATTTACCGCGATTGGTCGCTGTCCACTGTCCTCCTACTAGCTTTAACTAGTGCTCAGCTGGACACTAATAGAAGTCACAAGACTGCTATATACTGCTAATGAGAAAAGGTATTTAGCAGTTTATATTTACTAAAGTAATTGAATTTCCATGCTTTGTGTACTGTGGGAGACCAGATATAGTGAATGTGGGGTCCTGGGTTTAGTAACACTTTAACTTCTTGTTTTGTCAATGGGTGACCATAAAGCTGTATACTTGGCCGATCCTCCACTCCAGCGGCAAACGGCGCTCCCCCACGATTCAGTGGTGGAATGTTGCGGACATGTTTGCGTCTAGAGCAGGTCTATGAGCATGATGACATCAGTGCCATATTAAGAGCATTAAAGGGCCCAGGCAATGCAGTGCACTGGGGCCCTGCCTACACAATCACCCACGAGAATAAAAATGCAAATTATCGATAAGGCAATATTTATTGGTACAGCAGTGCCAGGCTAATGACAGTTTCCAGGTTCAGAGGTTGGGTCTGGTGAACACACACACGGACGGGAGACAGACTCGACTGTCCTGTGTGCGCCTGTTCCCATGGAGGCGGATAGGAGTTCCTGCAGTGGTGGGCTCCCCCTGAAAGCAGCGCAGGGCAGACAGGCGCTTGCCACCTGCTAAGTTGGAATTGAGAATAATGCATGGCTGGGGCTGGGTCGCTGGGCAGGTGGAGCCCCCCGGGCAACTGCCCAGCATGTCGGTAAGATGGCCCTGGATCTGGATGACATCAGGAACAGTCCACCGCACAAGACTGCTCTTCTACGGGGAGGGGGGGGGGGGGCAGGAGCCACAGGGACAGTTCTTGTGCTGGGAGGATTGGAGGATTAGATAAGTATATCTCTCCAAGACAAAAGTGAGCTGTTAACATGTGCAGTGTGATCACAGTCCCACTGTATGTGAAAAAAAAAAAATGCCCGAAGTTCAGCTTTAAATTCCAGCTGCCACATTCTGTTGATTTCAAAAGAGCAAGATTTTTTTTAAATCGAGAACGCCTGCGTACACATTTGTCCTTCCAGAATCATTTATACTGTACAAGGCAACAGGACACAACAGTATACAAAGAAAACAGACAAATAAAAAAAACAAGCTTGTTACCGATGGCTGATAAAAAGCGATGAGCGTGCACGCACGTGCCCTAAGGCGTTACAGTGCTGTCGTATCTGCAGGGGGTATGAGATGGACCTTCAGTTATGGCGCCTTAACTCCGACTTCCTCTGGGTGCTTTTTATGCGCATGCTTCAGGAAAGCACCATTATGAATATTAGCGAGGGCATTTAATATATGCATTTACTATTTTCAGCATGATTAAAGTAAATAAAAATATAGATTTGATTATAAATTAAATATATGACTCTAAACTCACATAGGTAAATTTCCAACAGTCACAGAAAAACTACCAGTGCTGGATTATAAACAGCCACAAATATACCAGATTTAGAGCATCGTAAACCAACCGCTGCAAAATGTTTATAAATAAAGTCATTTTTTTTATACATGAAATGATACTGCAGTTTAAATATAATTAAATGTAAGATGCCAATATTTATTTCATTTTTAACTCACTGCGATGACACATCAATTAGAAGAAAAATTTACATTAATTAAAGTAAAAAAAAATCTATCATTAAAATGATATTAAGACATTGTAAAGATTTGTATTCATTTGTAAAATCACTGATTGCTAAAGATGAATGAAGAGATCAGATTCACTTAGCACATATGTGTGGTCTGCTATGTATGGAGTGAGACAGTTCCTTCAACCCCCTGAACTAGAAGAACCTTTCTCAAACTTTTTTTTATTGCATAATGCCCCTTACATTGGTAGTCAGTGGGGATAATGCCCCTTACATTGGTAGTCAGTGGGGATAATGCCCCTTACATTGGTAGTCAGTGGGGATAATGCCCCTTACATTGGTAGTCAGTGGGAATAATGCCCCTTACATTGGTAGTCAGTGGGAATAATGCCCCTTACATTGGTAGTCAGTGGGGATAATGCTCTTTACATTGGTGGCCAAAGGTGAGAGTGACCCCCTATATTGCTGGCCATTGGGAAGAATGCCCCTTACAATGGTGGTTGGTGGGAAATATTCTCTTTACATTGGTGGCAAAAGGGAAGAGTGACTCTTATATTGGTGGTCAGTGGGAATAATGGTCCTTACACTATTGGTCTGTGGAAATAGTGCTCCTTAAATTGGTGGTCAGTGGGAATACTGCTATGTACATTGGTGGCCAAAGCTAAGAGTGACCCTTTTATTGGTAGCCATTTAGAAGAATGCCACTTACAATGCTGGTTGCTGGGAAATTTTCTCTTTACATAGTGGCCAAAGGGAAGAGTGACTCTTATCTATATTGGTGGCCATTGGGAAGAATGGCCTTTACATTGGTGTTTAGTAGGAAGAATGCTCCTTAAATTGGTGGTCAGTGGGAAGAATGCTTCTTACATTATTGGTCAGTGGGAAGATTGCTCCTTACATTGGTGATCAGTGGGAAGAATGCTTCTTACATTATTGGTCAGTTGGAAGAATGCTCCTTACATTGGTGGTCAGTAGGAAGAATGCTCCTTACATTGGTGGTCAGTAGAAAGAATGCTCTTTACATCAGTGGTCAGTGGGGGGAATGCTCCTTACATTGGTGGTAAAAAGGAAGAATGCCCTTCTTTTACAGTGGGGGTCAGACTGCCTCTGTTTCAGACAGCTAAAAAAAAAAATCAGCTGGCTCTACCAAGTGTTGTGGACCCTGGATTCATGCAGGCACCATCAAATAGGTGGTCAGTCAACCACAGTCCAAGAACCCCTAGCAACCTCTGGAGGAACCCTAAGATTCCACAGAACCCTGGTTGAGAATAGTTGCTTAGTAGCATGCAGGAAGTGCCCTTCACCTGCAGAAAGCATAAAATCCTTTCCTGCTTTCACTAACCTCCAATGGAAATGAACAACTAAGAAGTTCTTTGGACCCCTTCATCTGTTCACTAAGTAAATTGGTTTACTGACAAACCTTTTGTCCTTAGCAGTTTGCAGCTTTGAGATAAGGGTGTTGTATACGTGAAAACAGGAACTTCTACATATTAAATATCAATTATTTAGCCCAAAATCACTCAAGGCCATACACGTTGCACACACTGCACTGAATTTAGTAAATTTGGAAGAGCCACTCCTGCATTCTGGCAATCAAAACATGAGAAGTACTGTATTTTCTGGCGTATAAGACTACTTTTGAACCTCAAAAAAATCCCCCAAAAATGGGAGGTCGCCTTATACGCTGAGTATAATATCTCCAAGGTAACCCAAGTATAAGTATTACCGGTAGATCATGTAATAGGGGGGTCGTCTTATACACCCAGTCGTCTTATACGCCGGAAAATACGGTAAGTAAAAAGGGACCTTTGCTTGAAATTGTAGTTCCTTAACTGACATGTGCCTGAATTCTGTGGATTCCAAAACACCAACCATGTGTAATAAAAGTGAGCATCAGCTAGTGTATGCACCATACATTGAGAAATTAAGAAATCAAGAAAGCAAATGCTTTTAGCCACCAAGGTAGGTGAAACCTCTGTTCTGGTCCATCAGACAGCAGGTAAGACTTGACAGGGAATCCAGCCAATGCACCCAAAGGTTTGGGTGGAATCACTCTTCAAGTGACAGGCTTGTCGTACAGCACTTGCAGAAAAGTACAAGAGATTTGCACTCGCATTACACATAAGCATGACTTTACTAATAACTGCTAATTGCAAAAACTGATAGTCGCTTGTTGTCACACTGAATTAAATATTGTCAAAGTGTAGATGAATTGCTCCTGCTTGGCATAAATAAATTGCAACAGTTTTGCAGCAAGTGAAAGGAGCATTGGGACCTCCTCAAGATTTGTTCCACTGACAATCTGCTGAACGGAGCACTGATATCTGGGCAAATGATTCCCAGGTCTTGCGCATGAGTGTGTGTACACTTGCTCACCTCCGATCATCAAATGAGGATAGAGCGGTGAACGACCTTTGGGGCCTTCTTCATCTTCTTGATGTAATTGGCTTTGTTTGGAGTACAGGTTTAAAATGTTTAACTCAGACACCCAGTGGTGTCACATGGACATGAGAAGAGTCTTCAGACCAGTGTAAGATCCAAGACTTAAGCCCCGTACACACGCAACGATTATTGGCCGACCGGTCGTCTGTCTTTTGTCCAGAGTGGTGTTTTGTTGGTTGGAATGTGCCTAGACTGCACACGAATTTTCTCGCCCAACAAAATTCTTCTTCAGAAGTGATGTCATGTGTTGGATTGCTTGCTTTGTGTTCTTTCTTCTCTGAGCATGCCCAGACTTGCTCATCAGATTTTTCCCTGTCGAAATCTGTACTGACTGCACGAAAATCGGCCGTTGTGTTGACGGCCAACAAAAATTTTATAGTCTGCACACCAGATTTTTTCGGAGTCGGAGTCGGTTGTCGGAAGCATCATACTAACAAGCCGAAAATCGGCAGATCGGTCGTTGGACGAAAATTCCCTGCCGATTTTCGATGCGTGTGTAGGAGGCTTAAGTGAAGCTCATACAGGGCTCCTGGTGGTCAATGGTCAACAGACCTTCAGGGAACAAAGGAAATTAAGTGCGTGCAGCTGCTGTTGGTGGGCCGCCATTAAAGGGAACTTCTTTCTTTTTTACCCTGCATAGACAAAGCATGGATGACAGGTGACAATTTAAATTCATCCATTATGCAACTCAAACTTGTGGGAGTAGCAGCTACTCTAGAAAACACATTACACATTCCCTGCTTCATAAAGTCTATATAAACCCAAAATCTATTTTTCAGTATACGTGGTATCGTGTTAAGCAAATCATCTTTTGTGACTCTGTTGTAAAGTTGCTTACGCTGAGATCCTGCCTGAATTTCTTACCTGGAGATCTTCAAATAAGAAACTTTAAAATAGAGAGAGAAGATGCCATAAATAAAGCAAAATAGAATTTGGGTTTATGTACACTTTAATAAATCACTTAAGAAATTAAATAGGAAAGGAAGAAGTTGGTGCAGATGGCTTTAATTTCGCTGCTCCCAGGGGTCTGGATGGCTGTGTAGTCTGCTGGTAGGGCTGAAAAATGATATATCTGTTTCTGAAACCTAAATTACACCTTGCTTTTTATATAAATGGGCAACAAGATAAAACTACCAGCTAGGTTATGGTGAGGAGGGCTTCCTCAATGAAAACTGTGCAAAGTACAGTAGAGCCTTCTGGTAACAGAAGGTTACACCCATGTGCAGGACTGCTGTTAGAAATCATAGGGACCCCATACAGCCTACCCCCCCCCCCCCCACCCACCTCCATAAAATACCAAATTATGTTTTTGCCAAAAATACACTTTTTAGTATATGACATATTTAACGCCCCCATTCTCCATACTAAAAGATCCCCTTGTGTGCCCGCAACAGCTGCCAGTGGGAGAGGAGAGGAGGGAAGCCAGAAACGCTGCAGGAAAAAAGGCGGAACAGAGGGCCCCAGATAGCAGGGGGATGGGGGTGTAGATGCTAGAGGTGAACCCCCTGCAGCACAGCTGGATATAGGGAGTGGAGGAGAAGCCGGCAGTGCTGCAGGGGGAGGCAGAAGAGGATTAGTGTCTGTCCGCAGTAAGGCAGTACAGCTGGCCCCTCTGCTTAGCAGGTGCCCAGGCCCCCTTTTTGAACTGATGGGGCCTGGGCCCAGTACAGAAGGGCTGGCTGTACTGCCTTATCAGCAGCTGTGCCCATGGGCACTCCCAGACCCGAGACCAGCAACTAATTGCGTTACTCTAAAGATCAGGAACCAATTAAATTATTTCCTTCTCATGGGACCAACATGATGATCACATGAGGTTTGTTTATAAACCAACCCTAATGACTGCACATGTCACTGGGGATTGCTTGAAACACTAAGTGCCGGTTCACACTGGGGCGACCTGTGAGGCGACCTGGTCGCCTCACAGGTCGCCGCAGGTCGCCTCCCATAGGGAAGCTGCGGACCCGTTCTAATAGGAGCGACACAAGTCGCTCCTACCTAGAAAAAGGGTCCGGAGCTTCTTTGGGGCGACCAGGAGGCAACCGCCATAGACTTCAATTTTATGAAGTCCGTGGCGGCCGCTCCGAGGTCGCGGCGCGCTGCTCGCACTGCGATCTCGGAGGTCGCCCCTGCAAGTAGCGTCGCGGTAATGTGAACCGGCGCTAAACAAAGAAATAGATTGAAATAGATTGTTTAAAAAAACACATTAAAAAAAATATATTTGTGTTATAAGTTTATGTTATTAGGTTTTGGGTCTCCTGGGATCCTCCCACACCCCTAGGGCCAGAGATTACCCCTGTGATATATTCCATCTATGTCTCCCAGCTTTTATCTATGGATGCTGCAACATGATATACAAATGCTTCTTCAATATGTTGCCTTATCTAAAGTCACCTTAACCTGCTGACTTGTATATTAAGTTTCGCTGTTATTTTTGTTGAGTTATGTATTGCCTTTTAGTGAAATCCTCCAAAAATTATAATATATATATATATGTATGTACAGTGGGTACGGAAAGTATTCAGACCCCCTTAAATTTTTCACTCTTTGTTATATTGCAGCCATTTGCTAAAATCATTTAAGTTCATTCTTCTTCCTCATGAATGTACACACAGCTCCCCATACTGACAGAAAAACACAGAATTGTTGACATTGTTGCAGATTTATTAAAAAAGAAAAACTGAAATATCACATGGTCCTAAGTATTCAGACCCTTTGCTCAGTATTTAGTAGAAGCCCCCTTTTGATCTAATACAGCCAGGAGTCTTTTGGGGAAAGATGCAACAAGTCTTTCACACCTGGATTTGGGGATCCTCTGCCATTCCTCCTTGCAGATCCTCTCCAGTTCTGTCAGGTTGGATGGTAAACGTTGGTGGACAGCCATTTTTAGGTCTCTCCAGAGATGCTCAATTGGGTTTAAGTCAGGGCTCTGGCTGGGCCATTCAAGAACAGTCACGGAGTTGTTGTGAAGCCACTCCTTCGTTATTTTAGCTGTGTGCTTAGGGTCATTGTCTTGTTGGAAGGTAAACCTTCGGCCCAGTCTGAGGTCCAGAGCACTCTGGAGAAGGTTTTTGTCCAGGATATCCCTGTACTTGGCCGCATTCATCTTTCCCTCGATTGCAACCAGTCGTCCTGTCCCTGCAGCTGAAAAACACCCCCACAGCATGATGCTGCCACCACCATGCTTCACTGTTGGGACTGTATTGGACAGGTGATGAGCAGTGCCTGGTTTTCTCCACACATACCGCTTAGAATTAAGGCCAAAAAGTTCTATTTTGGTCTCATCAGACCAGAGAATCTTATTTCTCACCATCTTGGAGTCCTTCAGGTGTTTTTTAGCAAACTCCATGCGGGCTTTCATGTGTCTTACACTGAGGAGAGGCTTCCGTCGGGCCACTCTGCCATAAAGCCCCGACTGGTGGAGGGCTGCAGTGATGGTTGACTTTCTACAACTTTCTCCCATCTCCTGACTGCATCTCTGGAGCTCAGCCACAGTGATCTTTGGGTTCTTCTTTACCTCTCTCACCAAGGCTCTTCTCCCCCGATAGCTCAGTTTGGCCGGACGGCCAGCTCTAGGAAGGGTTCTGGTCGTCCCAAACGTCTTCCATTTGAGGATTATGGAGGCCACTGTGCTCTTAGGAACCTTAAGTGCAGCAGAAATCTTTTTGTAACCTTGGCCAGATCTGTGCCTTGCCACAATGCTGTCTCTGAGCTCTTCAGGCAGTTCCTTTGACCTCATGATTCTCATTTGCTCTGACATGCATTATGATCTGGAAGGTCTTATATAGACAGGTGTGTAGCTTTCCTAATCAAGTCCAATCAGTATAATCAAACACAGCTGGACTCAAATGAAGGTGTAGAACCATCTCAAGGATGATCAGAAGAAATGGAAAGCACCTGAGTTAAATATATGAGTGTCACAGCAAAGGGTCTGAATACTTAGGACCATGTGATATTTCAGTTTTTCTTTTTTAATAAATCTGCAACAATGTCAACAATTCTGTGGTTTTCTGTCAGTATGGGGTGCTATGTGTACATTCATGAGGAAGAAGAATGAACTTAAATGATTTTAGCAAATGGCTGCAATATAACAAAGAGTGAAAAATTTAAGGGGGTCTGAATACTTTCCGTACCCACTGTATATATATATATGTGTGTATGTATGTCTATATATATATATATATATATATATATATATATATATATATATATATATATATATATATATATATATATATATACCGTATATCTAAAGCACGTTACGGGAGCATAGTTTGCCTTTAATATTGAGTAGAGAAGTGAAATTAGGACACACTCTTCCTTATTATACACATTGATCGTGGAGGAAACATCATACCCCGCGTCACATGGTTCAAACAAATTCATAATGTCTTTTTTTTCCACTAATGCAATATTTTCTTGGTAGAGTTCCATGTTTTGGGTCATTACTCTCCTCTTATATCCCCAAATGAACCGTCTTTGCTTCATTTGCATATTTGCTATCAAGGAGAGGCGAAAAATGATGTTGAGTCTAAGAGACGCGTTTGCATCTTAAAGAACCAGCAGCGAAACACTGGAAAATTCTGTATGTCAAAGAGTGGATAAAGTAGTTGTAAACCCTGGATGAGATTGTGTTTGCTTAGCACTGTTATAATAATCAATTGTAATTTTTATTATATAAAATACTGTTTTCACCTCTTTTTTTTTTTTAATTTAATTTAAATTTTTTTTAAATCCTTGGTTGCTGGTGATCTCCAACATACCTGCAGCTTTTTTTTTAACATGGTGCACCAGAACACACAAATCAGTTGCATCTGTACAATATGGTACTCCAACCTGTGTGTGTTGATGTACGCTGCCTTAGTTCATTGGAGTTTACTGTGCGTTACTCCGCCTCATCTCCGGCCTTTTCCTCCCTTTTTTATCATTATGAGTCTTGGCGACGCTGCAAGCAAGGTTAGGGCAACTCCCCCATGTCCACAGGTCACATTACTTCAGGGCTTGACAAATTTGCCTGAAATCTAGGAGCCAGCTAAAAAAGTTAGGAGACAGTTTTTTTTCTTTTTTTTAAAACTAACAACCAAGCTTTATTTAAAAAAAAACGAATACAAAATTTACACATAAATACGACTAGAACCCCGCTCTCCTCTATAGGGCAATCGGATGGAAACAGACCGTCTGTCTGTTTCCATCCGATGCCATCTGATCCAATCCACGGGATGGATAGAAAATAGAACCACCATCCGTCTGTTTTTGGCGGACAGGATTAGATGGCGGCAGATTACCGCTCCATAGAGGAGACTGAAGGGTCCGATCAGGTCTGCCTTAAAAACTGACAGGCGGACCTGATCAGACAGCCCGTGTGAAAGGGGCCTTCGGCTGTGTGGCTGTGGCATGGCAGGGAGATGATAAAAAAATATATATAAATATATATATTTTTCAATAATTAAAAAAAAAAAAGAAAAATTATTATTATTATTTTTTTTTAAATAATTAAAAAAATAAATAAATAATAATAACCACACTCCCTGTCCACTTACCTTTAAGCAAAGGTAAGTGGACAGGGAGATGAAGCCTGCAAAAACTTCCATCTCATCTCCTCTTGGGAAGGAGATGGGCAGGCATTGAGAACTGGCAGTGGAAACAGTCATTAGTGACTGCTTGTGAAACTCCCGGCCACCACAAGAGGGCACCAGTTCCCCGTTGGAAGCCTCTCTCAGCTCACAGAAGAAGGCACGAAAAGCCGTGACCTAAATTTTCGGACGGCGCGGTAGTCCGTGCACTTGGGGAGGAGGTGGGGGGGGGCGCAACAGAGACAGGATACCTCCTGCAGGGCACCCCAGGCGCCAGGTCGCTAATTCTAGTCGCCAATGCGACCTGGTGCCCAGGGTTTGTCAAGCCCTGCATTACTTTATTAACAGCAGCCAGCCAATCCCAAGAAATCCTTAAAGTGTTAAAAACTACAAGTTGTTGCTATGGGTAACCCAGGGGAATCCACTTTAAGCAGCTCCCATGGGAGTAGTGCTACAGAAGCATTGGGTATTCCCATTGGCTTTGGAGAAGCAAAGAGCTGTGAGGGAGCACAGGTATTGTGAGTAAATGGGGGTCAGGGGGTGCTCTTTGCAGAGTCACTTTAAGTTTGCATTGCATGGGAGAGTGCCCTTTTAAGCCCTACTCTGGTTTCTCATTTCTTTTAGTGAATCTTACCCTTGGCCTTTAGTACTTCAGTTACTGGGGGTGCAGCAAGTATTCAAAGAAGGAGTCCTAACTTCTTTGCACGTGAGAGTCTACCAGTTCAGTAAATTATAAAATACTGGTGCAAGGGGATCAGCATGACAGACAACTCGTCTTTTTAGGAAGAGGTCAGCAATGACAGCTCCCTTTAAATGAAAAAGAGTTACGTTTGACTAGTACGTGCCCTTAAAAAAAAATATATATCTAAGCATCAAAATTATTATTTTTTTGCCCTTTTTCCTTTGCCGGCAGCAAAAACATCTTCCCTCCCAGCTGCCCGAGTTTCTACATCAACGTAAGATCAACAAACTTTAATAGCAGCAAAATATTTACACAGAGCTGAAACAGTTTGCGGTTCCATACCCAAGAGTGAAAATATGTAAAAAGTAACACGATACTATTGATTGAGTAATGGAGGGTGGGGGGCGGCATTGTTTCCGGCGTAGCTAAAGATGGCGCCAACTTCTTGGGTTTCATAGCAATTTTTAACGCTAGGAACTTCTCGAACTACTAATTGACGATTCAACAAGCACGTCAAGCGAAAGCATCTAATAGTTAATTCCAGGCAGGCTTTTTCTTGCCTTGTAAACAGGCCGGGCCCGGTTTCCATGGCAACCGTCTCCATCACGTGTCGCCCAAGTACCACTTGTGTTTCATAAAGAAACGTTTGTGTGGGAAGGAAAAAAAAAAAATTAAAACTATCCAAGGCTGTGGTTTAACCCCATCCCTCCTGTTATTCTCAGGTCACACAAGAACAGGGGAAGAAGGTCAATAAATTTGTGGGTAGACATTGTATTTCGGCATGCTGGCAAGAGCGAGGCAAAGGGAACAGGGTCTCATAAATAAGCAAGGATAAGAATTGTTTGGGAGAGAAGGGAAAATAACTGTGTTTCCTGCTGAATACATTAAAGAGTTTGCTAAGAGATGTTATAAGTTAGATATGACCTCTGTATAATTTTATTAAACCACTTGATGCAATGAAACACCGGCGGGCTTCTTCCTTAAACAGGAGAAAACATGGAGAAAAAAAAGTTTTTAATGCCCCACAGCTTCGGAAATTAACCATTGTTGAAAACTCAACTGCTTTGTTAAGGTCTTTGGTTGGTAGGCTATGTTTTGTTTTAGGTGTTGCACATCTCATTTTTGGTCTACGGGGGCATAGCTGTCAGCAGAGGGAAAAGCTGCTCTAGGTGACAACCATGCTATGGCAGTGCAGAATATTTTCCAGATGGTTCTCCACAAGCACCTCATGCAACTCTCCAGATGGATCTCACCAACTCGTGGACCACACTTCCCTCTCGCTGTGTCCAACCCACCATGCTCAGGACATCACTAGGCTTTATGCAGCTGAGCTCTTCTAGTGTCTCTCTGCATTGTCATGGATGGGGCTTCACTAGAACTTAAGCTTTTTTTGGTGTTTCACTAATACCAACAGCCAATCACCTATCCCTTTACCTCTCTGATTATCCCATTGGTGGAACTTCCCATTCCCAACACCTTCAAGTTGGCCAAGTACTCCCAGGTTCTCTGGCCCCAGCTGCTTCTCCATCTCTGCTTCTCAAACTCTCTGTAGAGTTAAGCCCCGTACACACGCACAGATTGTTGGCCAACTGATCGGCCAACTTTTGTCCAGTGTTGTTTGTTGGTTGAAATGTGCTCTAGACTTGCACTGGACTTTTGTTGGCCAACAAAAACCAACTTCAGAAGTGATGTCATGTGATGGTTGACTTTCCCTGTGTTTTTTCTTCTCTGAGCATGCCCAGTCTTGCTCATCTGATTTTTGTCTGCCGAAATCTGTACTGATTGAGGAACAATCGGCCGTTCTTTGTTGGCCAACAAAAATTTTATAGCATGCACACCAGATCTTTTTCGGCCGAATATTCGCAGTTGGTTGTCGGAAGCATCATACTAACAAGCCTACAATCGGCAGATCGGACGTTGGCCGACAATTTACTTTTAACAATCTGTGCGTGTGTACGGGGCTTAAGTCAAACTCATCCCCCTCCTAAAATAGCTGCCTAATTTCAGACCAATTGTTCTTTAATGGTGAGCAAGGAGTGATCAGTTCCTATACAATGGTAGTTAACTTTTGAACATTTCTTATGTGAAGGTTATTCTATTGAGAATGAACATCATAAACCCCTCAATTATAATGTCCCATATTAGTCTCACACCACGTTCAAGGTAGAAACATTTTCTTGAAGGTTGCTTATTTCATTCCCATGCCTTGACTCTACTTAGGAGGCACTCTCATCAAAACCCTTAAAGAGCACAGCCAATGCGGAACCCAAAACCAGACTGCACTGTGCCTTCTCATTCACCGAATATTCAGGACAGATATTCAGGACAGACCAAGGACACCACCTTCACCGACCAGGTTTCTAAAGTACTATGCCACACCGTACTGAACATGTTGACATTCTCTTTCCTGATTGGGGGAATTAAGCCAATCACAGAAAGGGCAGGTCAAACAGGGAACTTCTTAAAGGATATTAGTTAAATCAAGTTAGAGCCGCATTTTTCTTTTTATGACAGAGAAACTCTTGAAACAATGTTCAGGTCTCAAAGAACTCCTCATGAAATAATTTAATTGGGCTCCAGTGGGAAAAATGAAACCAGGAACATCGATTTTCATTCCAACATGCGTTCCAGAAAACGGAAGTACGTCACTGGACGTCATTTATTTAAAGGATTGCTTGGATATTGATTGGCTTTATTTGGGTGTAGTAGGCAGGAATATTCTGTATCTAAGGGTGGAGGTGAGGCAAGTGACCCTGCTCCTGAAGACGTTGCACGTATATGATGAAATGCGTAGGGTAAAGCTTCCGCTGACAGTACTCCCACTTTCTGGAATGCATGTTGGAATGCAAATTGGCATTCCTGGTTTAATTTATTTCTGGTTCTGGTTTGAGCGTTTCATTCCCGGTGTAAATGTAATACACTATACACTTCCCCATTCTCTCCTAATGCTTCTGATGCTGGATAATATTGAGTACCTTTAAAGGGACAGAAGCATAGTCTAAAACCATAAAGGCACAGGACCCAGAGGCTGAAATTTAAAGACATCAAGGACCACCAATTACTATACGCATGGCACTCCGGTGACAAAGCGCTATCTGACTTCTTTCTTTATGAAGAAGTTGACAATGTCTAGGAAGTGTGGTGTACAAATTTAAAGGCATGGAGGAGAGAGAACATTGTTAACTGGTCATAAACAAACATTTGTCATGTGGATTGACTTTTGATACACAGAGCACTTTATATCGTGGATTAATATTGTGAATTTATTCATGCATTATATGCAGTGATATTTATAGTAGACGAGAGCTATGTTTTCACCCTAAATTAGGGGATTTATTTATAATGCTGCTGGCTCTGCCCAGTGGCATTGGCTCTGGAACTAGGCAGACATCAATACATGGCAGGTTAATCAGCCTTCAGGAACCCCCTAGCAACCTCTGCAGTAACCCTAGGTTTCAATAGAACCCTGGTTGAGAATTTTTGCCTTAGTCAGTGCCAAGACAAGGTCATCTAGAACTCAGGGGGAATATTCCAAACTTTGCCCCCCCCCCCCCAAGATGTTTGAGAAATATCAGGCAAAAATCCTCCCACAAAAACACTAAGCACCAACCTGCATGCTTACCTCCTAAGCATAAATTTCCACTCCTCCCAGTACACATCCACCCGGCACCCCCCTGCTGAATTACCCCCTCTCAACACAAATATTTGTTCTCCCATCCCCCAAATACCCCCAGCTCAAAAGCCCCCACCCCAAAAATGAATTCACCCCTCCTAGCACAAATCCTCTACCCCTAAAATTTCCCCTCCTCCCCCCTCTTCTCACCTCTACTTCAAATATCCCCCACCCAGCACAAATTCCCCCCAATCTTCCTAAATCACCCCTTTTAGCATCCCCCCGAAAATTTTATTCCTAGAACAATGCTTACCCCCTGCCACCCCCCTTCAAACACAAATTTCCTCCACCCAATCTTCTTGTGGTACCCCCCCCCCCCTCACATGATACCACAGCGCCCAGGGCAGCTGCCCCTCCTTCCCACCCCTTGTCCTGGCCCTGGCCTTAGTAGTTCACTTACTGCTGTACTGAAATACTAGGCAGCATTGTCAACCCTGCCCAGTTGCTCAGTCCCTTGCTGGACTACAGAATGTTGAAGATACAACAGCTTTCAGTTTAGCAGATTAACTGCAGTTCACAAATAGGACACTAGGTGTCGCTAATGCTCAGAGATATGCTATGCATTTCTATGATGTGTTGTAATTTCCTGTACACTGTACTGAACTTGTTGGTTATCTCTTCCTGTCTGTTGTTCTTATTACAATGAGGTGACATCTTTGCTTTCTGTGTTATGTTCCAATAAAGAAGCCAGTTGCTGTTTACTCCACAATGTCTGATCTCAATGGACTCCGCTGCACCCAGTGATCACACTCTGCAACACAGAACACCCCTCCTCTCCTTATTTTCATAACATAAAGGAGGTGCTCTGTAGTCCAGCAGGGTGCTTCTGTGGCTTGTCTATTATGCTGATCTGATGACTTCATTACTTTATGAGTCTCTGACTCTGAAAAAAGTATTGCCATCTTTCTTCCCTGCATTGTTGCTCCAGTTGAGTACAGCCAAAAATAATGAATCTCCAGGGTCACCATGATGGCCAGTTATGAGAAAAAAAGGGAACATTGGACTTTTGGTCCCGAAAGGGACAGTTTAACCCTCTGGATTGTAATTGTAAAGTTATCATACAAAACAAAATATGAAGTGATTAAAGCAAGAACATTTTACGGTTCTGTTAATTAAAACCACTGCGAGTTGTCCTGCTGTCGATCCTCTTTCTGCAAAGCACTATCCGTGATTTGCCTCCGTCAGATTCCAATATGGCTGCTCCCAGCATGGCATATATATATACATATGTATGAATGCAAATATCATCCGCAGAAGCGTTTTCTACACCCAATAAACTATGCCCATATGTTTTACTGCCTGT
The DNA here is from genome assembly GCF_965119305.1 of Pelophylax lessonae. NCBI lineage: Eukaryota > Metazoa > Chordata > Amphibia > Anura > Ranidae > Pelophylax > Pelophylax lessonae. Next base: position 204,357,162 of record NC_138779.1, on the reverse strand, counting down.
TTAAAAATAAATAAGCCCCATTTGGAAGGAGGAAGATTTTCTCCTTGAAAAGTGAGCCGCGCCGCCGCTTTATCTTCCCTCCTATAGGCGCCTTGGCGATATTTAAACATACATACTATTAGGAGTTCGGTGTTATTGCACCACAAGTGCTGTGATATCACATCTGTATTGCGCAAGTCGGATATTATTATTGGAAGTATGGAGAGCGATCAGCGTGGTGCAATAATAATAGGACACCACGCGGCTACATGTGCGCCACAGGAGCAGAGAAAGGTAATTGCATGGGTAATGTGGGACTACGGCAGGGTTAATCAGATACATGGGGCAGCGGCAAGGCTTTATAATTACTGCTGTTGCCCTGGGTTCACATCTAATACGTACAGCATGTAATGAGTTCAATATACATGAAATTAATGGTATAGGCTGGTTTGTGAAAACGAAGTGGAGTGTATTTATTGCTTCATTATGCTTGTGCTGTCTATGCCGTGGCGGTACTGGATGACTGGGAGTTATTTGCCTTCTTGAAGTGTTTGTGAAATTTCCTCTTTGCGGTATGGACTGTCACAGAGATAGGAGGATGGAAACTTTTTTTGTAACAAGATAATTTCATTAAGAGAGAGCCGGTTCACACTGCCGCGACCACTAAAGTCGCCTCATAAGGGGCGACTTCTAGTGCGACTTTTAGCGTGACTTCAGCGCGATTTCGGCGCGACTTCAGCGCGACTTGTGAATTATTTTACTCAAGACGACTTTGTACGACTTTGTATTTGGCCAATCAAAATATGATGTGTTGTGACCTAATTTCCCTTTCCTGTTTTTTTTTTTGCTGGCATTTATCGGGCATTTTTTGGGCGTCTTTGGAGGCAGGCATGTCTTTAGTGTCTGGGGGGTCTAAAAAGTGTACCTGTGAAGTTTCATCTCTGTAGCATGTCCAGAACCAGAAAAAAAAGAGAATTTTTCTTATAATTTTTATTAGAGCAGGAATATGGCTCCTCTCCACCTGGCATTTTTGGAGGCAGGCATGACCAGAAAAAAAATTTGTTTCTTATAATTATTAATACAGCAGTGTGGGTTCAGTGTGGGTTCTGGACATGCTAAAGAGATGAAACTTCACAGGGACACTTTTTTGACACTAAATCCAAAAAAGTTATGCCTGCCTCCAGAGACGCCAAAAAAATGCCCGATAAATGCCAGCAAGAAAAACGGCCAGGTGGAGAGAAGCCATATTCCTGTTCTTATAAAAATTATAAGAAAAATGCTTTTTTTTCTGGTTCTGGACATGCTACAGAGATGAAACTTCACAGGGGCACTTTTTGGACCCCCCAGACACTAAATCCAAAAAAGTCATGCCTGCCTCTAAAAATGCCCGCTAAATGCCTGCAAGAAAAACGGCCAGGTGGAGAGGAGCCATATTCCTGTTCTAATAAAAATTATAAGAAAAATGCTCTTTTTTTCTTGTTCAGGACCATTTTTATGGAAAGTCGGATCACAAGTCGGATCACAAGTCGCTTCAATTAAGATAAGGAGGCGACTCCCATTGAAGTATATGGGACAAGTCGGTTCACAAGTCGCCTCAAAGTAGTACAGGACCCTTTTCTGATGTCGGAGCGACTTCAGTAGTGCCAATTAAGACGGCACTGATTTATTAACATTGCTTTTGTTATGTCAAGCGACTTGGGGCGACTTGAGGGCACACAAGTCGCTTCACAAGTCGCGCTAGTGTGAATGGGCTCTAAAGCTAAATTCAAGACACGACAACTTTCATTTAACCGCTTGCCGACCCGCCTTTTTACTGCGGCAGTTTGGCTCTCCCAGGCAAACCGACGTAGGGCTACGTCGGTCGCTTGGAGGCAGCTAGGGGGCGAGCGCGCGCGGCCGGTGGCCGCTCCCATCCCCACTCGGCAGCGGGGATGCCCATGCACGGGTCAGGCGTTACAGTAACAGTGCATATTTTTAGCACTGATTACTGTAGTAATGTCACTGGTCCCGCAAAAAGTGTCAAAAATGTCAGTTAAGGGTCCAATCTGTCCACCGCAATGTCGCAGTCCCAATAAAAATCGCAGATCGCCGCCATTACTAGTAAAAAAAAATAAATAAATAAAATTGACATAAACCTTTCCCGTAGTTAGTAGATGTGATAACATTTTGAGCAAACCAATCAAAATTTGCTTATTGCGATTTTTTTTTTTTTTTTTACCAAAAATATGTAGCAGAAAACAAATTGGCCTAAAATGTTAAACAATTTTGATTTTTAATTTTTTTTTGAGAATGTTATATAGCAGAATGTGAAAAAATTGTTTTTTTTTTTTTTTCAGAATTGTCGCTCTTTTTTTTGTTTATAGCGCAAAATATAAAAATTGCACAGGTGATCAAATACCACCAAAAGAAAGCTCTGTTTGTGGGGAAAAAAGGACATTAATTTTATTTGGGTACAGCGTCGCACAACCGCGCAATTGTATGTTAAAATAACGCAGGGGCAAATCGCAAAATATGGCCTGGTCATTAAGGGGGAAAATCTTCCGGCGCAGAAGTGGTTAAATATATTCCTATATTCCTCAATGGCCACCAAGGATTTAAATTCACTTTATGTGCACCAAATGCCTTTACATATTGAGATGTCATGTTACCTTGTAAAAGTGACATCATCACTGTGCTTGCATATAGCCTGGGCAGAGAACTGAGTTGTGGGAGGGGCCCTGCAGCTCCTCCCACTACATGCTGCCTACAGAAAGCTACAGGAAGGGGAGGAGACAAGACCATTTGACCTACACAAGGACAGAGAACAGCAGTGACCAGTCTTTATTACAGGAAGCTCCCACACAGAGGTAAAGTCTCACATTGGATCCCGAAGAAATACACTAATAACTTTTCCTTTCTTTCTTTCTTTCTTTCTTTCTTTCTTCCGCTCTCTCCTTACTTTTTCTTTTTCCTTCTTTCTTTCCTCTCCTTCCATCCGTTTTCCTTCCTCGCTCTTTCCTGCTCTTTCTCTTGTTTTTTTTTATTATTGTGATTGCATTAATACCTTTTCCTTCCTTCCTTCCTTCCTTCCTTCCTTCCTTCCTTCCTTTCTTTCTTTCTTTCTTTCTTTCTTTCTTTCTTTCTTTCTTTCTTTCTTTCTTTCTTTCTTTCTTTCTTTCTTTCTTTCTTTCTTTCTTTCTTTCTTTCCCTCCTTCCTTACTTTTTGTTCTTCCTTCTTTCTTTCTCCTCCTTCCATCCTTCCTTCCTTCCATCTTCCCTCCTCGCTCTTTCCGGCTCTCTCTCTCTTGTTTTTTTTTTTATTGTGATTGCATTAATACCTTTTCCTTTCTTTCTTTCTTTCTTTCTTTCTTTCTTTCTTTCTTTCTTTCTTTCTTTCTTTCTTTCTTTCTTTCTTTCTTTCTTTCTTTCTTTCTTTCTTTCTTTCTTTCTTTCTTTCTTTCTTTCCCTCCTTCCTTACTTTTTGTTCTTCCTTCCTTCTTTCTTTCTCCTCCTTCCATCCCCTTCCTTCCTTCCTTCCATCTTCCTTCCTCGCTCTTTCCGGCTCTCTCTCTCGTTTGTTTTTTTATTGTGATTGCATTAATACATTTTCATTTCTTTCTTTCTTTCTTTCTTTCTTTCTTTCTTTCTTTCTTTCTTTCTTTCTTTCTTTCTTTCTTTCTTTCTTTCTTTCTTTCTTTCTTTCTTTCTTTCTTTCTTTCTTTCGCTCCCTCCTTACTTTTTCATCTTCCTTCTTTCTTTCCCCTCCGTCCATCCTTCCTTCCTTTCTCTTTCTGGCTCTCTCTCTTGTTTTTTTTTATTGTGATTGCATTAATACCTTTTTCTTTCTTTCTTTCTCTTTCTTTCTTTCTTTCTTTCTTTCTTCAGCTCCCTCCTTACTTTTTCATCTTCCTTCTTTCTTTCCCCTCCTTCCATCCTTCCTTCCTTTCATCTTCCTTCCTCGCTCTTTCCGGTTCTCTCTCGTTTTTCTTTTTATTGTGATTGCATTAATACCTTTTCCTTTCTTTCTTTCTTTCTTTCTTTCTTTCTTTCTTTCTTTCTTTCTTTCTTTCTTTCTTTCTTTCTTCCTTCCTCGCTCTCTCGTTTTTTTTTTTTTTTTTTTTTGTGATTGCATTAATACCTTGAAGTTTAGCCAATTTATATATAAATATTGCTCGCTGGAGTTATTCTTTAGGGGTGTAGTCTGATTTCTGCAGTTTGCACATCTTTGGGGAAGAGTCTTTTCCAGCAGCTCTGTCATTCTGAATTAAGTTCACTCCATTAAATGCTGTATTTAGCAATAGTTTGACTACTGTTAAAATTCAGGTGTGCCGACAGGCACAATATTTCAGAATTTAGGCAATGTATTTATGTCTCAGATTCTGCTGCTCTTTACAGTTTTTTTTTGTCTCTGTTTTAAGTCCTACCAGCACACGTCAGCGCTGTCATTTTCTGAACCTTTCTGAAATTTTTCTCGTGAATAGCAGCATGATGTTCTTTTAGAAGATTGGCGGAGTATTTTGAGAGGCATATGGGCTTATTCTGCCAGACACTGCAGTAAATTAGATGTAAAGCAATGGATATTCCATATACTCATGTTGGCCCCCAGTCATCTAACGGGGTATGGATCATTTACAGGAATGAAAGGGGCCGAGGTACATGTGTACACTAGGCACAAGATCTTAATAGATTGTTTCAGATGCAAACAGGCAACAAGAAGACGGTAAACCTTATGTATCTAACCAAAAAATGAATTTCCAATTGCAGGGGATGTCTAAAATGTTAAATGATGGTTGCATGCCGTTTCTCAGGATGGGTTTCCTATGTTGATAACAATGGACCATACCTGAGTAATGTGTGTTGAAATAATCACTAGTCTCCATCAGAAGTCTATTTAACAGAGTGACAACCCAGGAGAACAATGGAAAGATAGGGTCAAAGCTTTGTCACCCTACAACAGGAAGTGTCTGATCAAGGAGCTTCATGGCAGGATCCCAAGTATTATTTTTAATGACAGCTACAAATTACTTTAGGAGTGATACGGGGCTTCTATGAGAGTATAGTGATTGCATCTACATCTACTTTGAGGGCCTACAAACCTGACATTTGGCTTGGACTGCAATTTCATGTCAATAGTGATAGGTAGAGGCACAAATGCTGACCCATCGGCTTCTGTTTTATGTTAGCTATGAGCTTTATTGGACATTGCAGATTAGCCCACCCAAGCTTAGGTAAAGAGTTAGTTGCCCAGCCTGTCCATGTATGAGATCCAACTAAACAAATAAAAATCCTTTTGTTGTGATATCATAAAGTGTAACTCCACTTTTGATGAGAAAAAAAAAAACATACCCTTCTGGGTAATCGATGTACATTGCAAGGGCTTTACCAAACTTTGTTGCAAATTCCTATCTGTTTCTGCTCTGAAGAAAAAGCTGTTTGTTATCTGCAGTGTAAATCTGAATGGAAGGGACTTTTTCCATTATTAAAGCGGTATTAGGCCTCTTTCACATGGGCGCACCGCCCGACGGAGTCCGTTCTGCTCGGCGAGGGATCGATCCGCCGATCCCCGCTGAGCAGGCGGATGACAGCTCTGTCTCAGCTCTGTGTGCAGAGACGGAGCTGTCAGATCCCCGCTGTCCTCTATGGGGAGATCGGATGAGAACGAAGCTCTTGTCCATTCTCATCCGATCCCATCCAATCCGATTCTCCCGACGGATGGAAAATAGGGTTTCCATCCGTCCAGATTTCACGGACAGGATCGGAACGGATAGCAGCGGGTGTCAGCGGACATGTGATTGCTGACACCCGCTGCCCCATAGGGATGCATGGAGCATCCGATCGGGTCCGCCTGAAAAACTGACAGGCTGATCCGATCGGCCGTGTGAAAGGGGCCGTATACTCCGCTTTTTAATAATAATATAAGGCTATAATAAGGCTTACCTGTAGGTAAAATTAATATCTCCTAAACCTGCATGGTTTAGGAGATATTCACCCTGCACGCAGCTGCTGACACCAACGGCGCATGCGCTCTGATGGTACAGCGTATCTTGCCGGACCTTCAGAGCTCCTTGCCGGCTTCTTGCCGGAAAGTGAATTCCTGTACGCATGCGCGGGAGTGACGTCATCGCGGCTCCGGCCACTCACAGCGCCGGAGCCGCCGAACCCGGAAGAGACGCCGAGGGAACATGTCAGCTCCCTCAGTGGTGTCTGGGTGACCGTGTGGGGGCTTCGTTCTAAGGTAAGTATTTCATAATGTGCTAGTATGCAATGCATACTAGCACATTATGCCATTGTCCTGCAGGTTTTTTTTTGTTTTTTGTTTTTACACAGGGGATACAACCGCTTTAATCAGCTTATGCACTTGCAGTCTAATAAGGAATGTTGCATTGTCTGCATCATAGTTACATAGTTTGTGAGGTTGAATCAGTCCATCCAGTTCAACCTATGATGTGTGTGTGTGTTTGCTGTTAACCGTACATTGTATACCCCTGTATGTTGTACATTGTATACCCCTTTTATGTTGTGGTCTTTAAGGTGCCCATCTAATTGTTTTTTTTAAACTATCGATGCTCCCTGCTGATACCACTGCTTGTGGAAGAGAATTCCACATCCTTACTGCTCTGACAGTAAAGAACCCCTTATGTATTTTAAGGTTAAACTATTTTTCCTCTAGTTTTAGTGAGTGGCCACGTGTCTTATTGTATTCCCTTTCTCTGAAAAGTTTGTTCCTTATGCTAGGGTCCCCAGTACAATATTTGTACATTGATATCATATCCCCCCTCAATCGTCTCTTCTCCAGAGAGAATAAGTTCAGTGCTTGTAGTCTTTCCTCATAGTCGATGCCCTCCATTCCCCTAATTATTTTTGTTGCCCTTCTCTGGACTCTCTCCAGTTCCAGCACATCCTTCCTGAGGACCGGTGCCCAGAACTGGACAGCATACTCCAGATGTGGCCGGACCAGAGTCTTGCAGAGTGGGAGAATAATCTCTTTATTTCTGGAGTGAATCCCCTTTTTTATACATGCCTTTAGAAGTGATTAACCTTTGGGGAGTATCTCACCAAGACTAGGAATTCTATTACAGAGGATGCCCAAAATCTGACTTGTATCTTAGTGCAGACTTCTGGCAAGGTCAGTCAGCCAATCACACAAGCAGGAAAATACATTTCTGGGGAACTTCTGTGTACAGAGCACCTCAACGTTGCCATATCGCCTTGAATTTTACCAAAAATTACAGCAGCTGCAGACTGAAAAGGAAACTTAATTTTTAATAACATTAAATTACAATATGGTTTATGTAGCAGTTGTATACGCTATATTATTTTTATTTTTTTATTTGCCATTTTTCTCATGAAAGTGGAGTTACCCTTTAAGGATTGCACATTACTGCTTGCTAAAATCTCATTCTTAAAAAGCCAGAACTATTACCTGTGACAGTGAGGACACCTATGTAGCCGTTATGCAATGTGATTAACACGGTTATCTAGCACATTGGTTATATAAGTGCTGCGAAAACATTAGCAACATGGTATGCAGTGCCGAAGATTAACATTTAACCCATGGGGCAATTCTATTTGCATTCATCCAACGGCTCCAAAAATAGATCTGGATGCTGGAAGCGGGACATAGTAAGCAGGTTTACAAAAGTGAAGAAGCATGGGGGGCGAATAAAGAGACACACACTGATCATTTATATGTTCATCTACAACAGGGGTCGCCAAACGTTCTATACCAGTGGTTCTCAACTCTGGTCCTTAGGACCCACTAACAGGCCAGATTTTAAGTATTACCTTGGGGAGATGCAGGCTAGAATACAGCAATCACTGAGCATCAAATGAGATAACCTGTGATGTAATTTAGTTATCTTGCAAACCCGGTTTGTTGGTGGGTCCCGAGGACCAGAGTTAAGAACCAGTGTTCTAAACAAAGGTCCAGCAGGGGCAGACTGGCAACTTTTAGCCCAGAGGCCCATGGTGCAGCGACTCGGCCCTCTTTCTACTTTCCCTCACCCCCCCCCCCTTTCCCACTCCCACACTCCCAATCCTCCTCATGACCCCCATTCCAAGCTGAAGCCCTGCTCCAGATACTTTCTGTTTACCAGCTGAATCTGGGTTCCCGACCTGGCCAGAAAGTATTTACCAGCTGAATCTGGGTTCCTGACCTGGCCAGAAAGTATTTACCAGCTGAATCTGGGTTCCTGACCTGGCCAGAAAGTATTTACCAGCTGAATCTGGGTTCCCGACCTGGCCAGAAAGTATTTACCAGCTGAATCTGGGTTCCCGACCTGGCCAGAAAGTATTTACCAGCTGAATCTGGGTTCCCAACCTGGCCACCAGGGGGAGGTTGGGAGAAGCTGAGACATCTTTAAGAGTAGGGGGAGGAATAGTGCCCCATTTTTGCTGTCAGAGGTAGGAATTTTGCCCCAGTGTCACCAGGAGGAATAGTGTCTCGTATCAGTGGGAGGAATAGTACCCCAAGGGCCACATAAAGGCAAGCAAAGGCCACATCTGGCCCCTAGGCCACAGTTTGGAAATCACTGTCCAAGAAAGTGAGTACAGTTAGGGCAGCAATAGAGGATTAGGTTTTCATCACTGGAGCCGTGTGGGTCGGCTAATTACAAGAAGTCATTGGATCAATGTGTCTGACAATCAGCTGCCTACATTGGACAGGGCAGGGTAATTGATATTATCACTGGAGCGGTGCAGAGCAGGGCCGGGACAAGGGGATGGGCAGAAAGGGCGGCTGCCCTGGGCACAGCGTGTATTGTAGGGATGGGGGCACTGCAGGTACCTTCTGCTATAAGGCTGACAAGTGTAGTGACTGTGGCTTGACTACATCTGTCAGTCCAGCGCTGGAAGCAGCAAGGGGAGGAAGAGAGAGCTGGGAGGAGGTGCGGGCTGTACTCTCTTTCCCTTTCCTGCTCATAAGCTCATACATAACAAAGGGGGGAGCAATTTGGAATCTTAGGCCTGGGCACTGAACCATTTTGTTCTGGCACTGATGAAGGGTAATTTAGATGTTACCACTGGAGCAGTGCAGGGTTAGGAGAACGTTAGCACTGGAGGAGTGCAGAGTAATTATATATTAGCACTGGAGCAGTGTAGGGTAATTAGGCACATACGGTATCTCTACAGCAGTGTAGGCTAATTGTCACATATAACTCCAGATGTGCAGGGTAGTTAAGCACATATCACTGCAGCAATGTAGGGTAATTAGACACAAAGCTTGTTTCTCTGCAGCAGTGCAGGGTAATAAAGCTCATATCTTCTCAGTAGTGTGGGGTAATTAGACATATCTCTGTAGCAGTGCGGGGTAATTAGACACATATTTCTACAGCAGCGTAGGTAGTGGCACATATACCTGCAGAAGTGCAAGGCAGTTAATGACAAATCACTGCAGCAATGTGGGGTAATTAGAAAACATGTGTGCACCAGTGTGGGGTAATAAAGTTCATGTCTGTGCAGCGGTGCAGGGTAATTAGGCACATATCCCTGCAGCAGTGCCAGGTTTTTAGGCCCATATTGGGGCAATGCAATGCAGTCAGATGTTTCAGAGCAGAATATGGGAGGGAATTAGGAGCAGCGTCACATCAGAGCCTGGTACTAATCCACTATTATCATGTTGCTGGCTGTCCCTCCTGTATGAAACATTTGGAGAGTTAGCAGAATACTGCAGCTTCCTCCTCCCCGGAGGGCAGATTGGCTCTCACCATTCCTCATCCTTATTCTGCTCACATCCTGCCAGCTGTGCGCTGCGCTGTACTGCTCTGGGCCTGTCTGAGGCTCACATCCCTCCACACTGTCTGTCTCCTGTCTTCTTTCTCAAATCACCTCCATCCATCTTTATCCTGCCATCCTCACATTCCTGCTTTCCTTGCCTGCCATCTTTATCCCCACCACTCTTCACCATCTTTCCCTTTCCTGCCACCACAACCCCCCTCTCTTCACTATCCTTCCCTTTCCTGCCATCATCACCCCCACCATTCTTCACCATCCTTCCATCCTCGTCCCCACCACTCTTAACCATCCTTCCTCTTCCTTCCATCTTCATCCCTACCCCTCTTCCTTATTCCTCCCTCTCCTGCCATCCTCATTCCCCCACTCTTCACCATCCTTCCCCTTCCTTCCATCCTCATCTCTTCCACTCTTCAGCATCCTTCCCTCTCCTGCCATCAACACCCCCACCACTCTTCACCATCCTTCCCTCTCCTGTCATCAACACCCCCGCCACTCTTCACCATCCTTCCATCCTCGTCCCCACCACTCTTAACCATCCTTCCTCTTCCTTCCATCTTCATCCCTACCCTTCTTCCTTATTCCTCCCTCTCCTGCCATCTTCATCCCCCCACTCTTCACCATCCTTCTCCTTCCTTCCATCCTCATCTCTACCACTCTTCAGCATCCTTCCCTCTCCTGCCATCAACACCCCCACCACTCTTCACCATCCTTCCCTCTCCTGCCATCCTCATCTCCGCTACTCTTCACCATCCTTCCCATTCCTGCCATCCTCATCCCTACCCTCTTCATCATCCTTCCCTCTCCTGCCATCCTCATCCCCCCACTCTTCACAATCCTTCCCCTTCCTACCATCTTCATCCCTACCGCTCTTCACCATCCTTCCCTCTCCTGCCATCCTCATCTCTGCCACTCTTCAACATCCTTCCCACTCCTGAAATCCTCATCATCCTTCCCTCTCCTGCAATTCTCATCCCCCCACTCTTCACCATCATTCCCCTTCCTTCCATACTCATCTCTAACACTCTTCACCATCCTTCCCCTTCCTTCTATCCTCATCCCTACCACTCTTCACCATCCTTCTCTCTCCTGCCATTCTCATCCTCACCACTCTTCACCATCCTTCCCTCACCCTCCATCCTCATCCCTGCCACTGTTCACCATGCTTCCATCTCTGCCATCCTCATCCCCACAACTCTTCACCATCCTTCCCTCTCCTACCATCCTCATCCCCACCACTATTCACCATCATTCCCTTTCCTGCTATCCTCATCCCTACCACCCTTCACCATTCTTCCCTCTCCTGCCATCTTCATCCCCACCACTCTTTACATCCTTCCCTCTCCCTCCATCCTCATCCCTACCACTCTTCACCATCCTTCCAGGCAATGTTTTTCCAATCTTCTATTGTCCAAATTTGATGAGCCTGTGTGATTTGTAGCCTCAGTTTCATGTTCTTAGTTGACAGCAGTGCCACCCAATGTGGTCTTCTGCTGTTGTAGCCCATCTGCTTCAGGGGGTCCATGTGCTGTGCATTCAGAGATGGTATTCTGCATACTTTGGTTGTAACGTATGGTTATTTGAGTTACTGATGCCTTTCTATAATCTCTAACCAGTCTGCCTATTCTCCTCTGACCTCTGACATCAACAGGGCATGAATGGCCTATACTGTCCTTCTATTAGGGTAATGTCCTGTGCCAAGCCCACCTCTCTATTGTAATTTAACACAAACTCATCCTTGCTTGAGCAGTCAGTGGGGCTCCCAAAACCAAATGGACCTGCAGATACAATGACCCACAACAACCAGATTTTAGGTTTAGTCAGCTTGATGACAGTACAGACGGTTAGCACGTCCGCAGCACTAGGGTTGTCTGTTTGAATCCCAACCATGGTACTACCTGCCTCGAGTTTTCACTTTCTCCCAATGCCTGCATGGGTTTCCTCCCACACTCCAAAGACATACTGGTGAGTAAATTGGCCCTTGTATGTATATGTATGAATGGGAGTTAGGGAGTTTAGATTTTGATGTAAATGTACAATATATATGTAAAGTGCTGCGTAATTTGTTGGCACCATTAATAAATTGGTGGCAGAGGATTGGTTGCCTATACGTTCCTGCACCATGGACTTTTATGTTCGCCTTGTGAAAACCAGGATGGTTTGGTTTCAGCGATCGGGTAACTCTCAGACATCATCCAGTGTCTTCTGGTTTCTTCTTTGCGCCATTGCCTCACATTGTATACGCTTCACTACTGCTGCCTCCCGTCTTCCTTTCCATCCTGAACTATTGATTTCCTGGCTGTGTAGTTAAAATATCCCGGCTCGAGAACTGCAGCAGTCAGCACCTAGCAGATCTCCCAGGAGAATCGCTTATGGACTGGCATCTAAAAACTATTATTGCTCAGGCATGCAGAGTCAAACTCCTAGCAACCAGGAAGCAACGGTAGACTGGTGCTCCTTTAAATGGAGACCAGTTGGTAGACATTCGATGGGAATTGAATGTCCAATTGTAGGGAGGGGGGAGGATGCAGGGCAACATGGTATAAAATTTAAAGTGAAGGTCCACTTTAAATAAATACCCCAGTGGAGGGTGGTGAGTTTGAACTTCTGTGTCTTTAAACAATACAGCCTCCAACAAAGTCTTCTTCATTCAACACTTTCCGGAGCGATTGCATGCCCCCACCTTGTGCTGTTGCTTTTTCTGCTGGTCCATACATCACTACATAACACAGTAATGATTTAGGGGCTAGCAGGAGGAAACACTGAGCGCAGCAGGGGGCGCAGGCATTCAACACTCCCATAAGCTGGAAACAAGGCCGATGGCTGTACAGTTTGAAGACAGCAAAGTTTTGACTTATCACCCGCCATAGAGGTATAGTCACTATCAGAAGCCTATCTGACATGGTGACAACACTGGAGCACAACTAGTAGATAGGGACAAAGCGTTGTCACCTTATAACAGAAATGGCTAGAGCAAGGACCTTCATTTTCACTCTCACGTAAGCCTTACATATTGATGTGATATTAAAGGCTGTTATTTACTTATTTTTTTAAATAACAAACATGTTATGCCTACCTGCTCAGTTTTGCACAGAGCTGCCCCGATCCTCCTCTTCTTGGGTCCCCTGACAGCGCTCCTGGCCCCTCCCTCCTGCCGCTTGCCCCCAGAGCAAGCAGCTTGCTATGGGGGTACCAAAGCAGGCTCGCTCCCAAGCCGCTGCTCTGCGTGTCCATTCAGACACAGAGCCGAGGCTTGGCTCCATCCCCGCTCTCTCATTGGCTCACTGTCCAATGGCTCCCACTGCGGTCTCAGCCAATGAGGAGGGAAAGTCCCCGGAGAGCCGAGGCTCTCGTGCAAATCGCTGAAACGTGAATGAGCGCAGGTAAGTATTTGCTGCACAGAGAAGGTTCTTTACCTTAATGCAAAGAAGGTAAAAAAACTTGAGTCTTTAGAACCACTTTAAGGCTCATATGAGATTTTAATGATTGGACTTTCATCTATCTTAAAGGGAACCTATGCTCACTTTACACCTATCAGCCATAAAATTATGACCACTGACAGGTAAATTGAATAACATTGATTAGCTCTAGCTCGTTACAATGCCATCTGAAAGTGGGTGGGATATATTAGGCAGCAAGTGAACATGTTGTCTCTAAAGCGGATGTGGGTAAGCATAAGGATTTGAGCATCTTTGACAAGGGCCACATTGTATTAGCTAGACAACTGTGTCAGAGCAACTTCAAAACTGCAGCTCTTGTGGCATATTCCCAGTCTGCAGTGGTCAGGACCTACCACAAGTGGTACAAGGAAGGACAACAGGTGAACCAACGACAGATTCATGGGTGGCCAGGACTTATTACTGCATATGGGGATCAAAGGTTGGCCCAAGTAGTCTGGTCCAACAGAAGAGCAACTGGAGCTCAAATTGCTGAAAAAGTTAATTCTAGTTCCCACAGAAAGGTGTCAAAACACACAGAGCATCACAGTTTTTTGTGTATGGGGCTGCGAAGCCGCAGACTGGTCAGGGTGTCTATGCTGCCATGTGCCCAAAGCCAAAAGCTAATACAATGGGCATGTGAGCATCAGAACTGGACCATGGAGCAATGGAAGAAGGTGGCCTGGTCTGATTTATTCAAGAATAGTTTGAGGAACACAGCAATGAGTTTGAGGTAATGACATGGCCTCCAAATTCTCCTGATTTCAATACAATCGAGCATCTGTGAGATGTGCTGGAAAAACAAGCCCAACTAATGGAGGCCTCATCTCGCAACTTACAGGACTTAAAGTATTTGCTATTATTGGTTTGGTGCCAGATACCACAACATACCATCACAGCCAAAAGCATTTACAAAGGGAACATGAGCATCAGAACAGAACCATAAAGCAATAGAAGAAGGTGGCCTGGTCTGATGAATCACGTTTTCTTTTACATCACGTGGACGGCCGTGTGATGCTTTGTCTAGTGGAGTTCATGCCTCGATGGGTCAGGGCTGTTTTGGCTGCAAATGGGGGACCTGCTCAACATTAGGTGGGTGGTCATAATGTTACGGTGGGTGGTCATGATATTATGGCTGATCGGTGTAAGTAGGAAATTAAATCTGACTGCACAACTGAGGCTCAGTACTTGACAAGGGCTAAAGCACATTTCTAGAAATAAGTTACGAGTAACCTCGTATATTGCACATCAGTGGCTTCATTGTTCCCTCCATTGCTTATGACCGAGAGTTCTGTAACTTATAACGACCAACCATATATAACCTTATTCTAATTCTAATGTCAAAATCTGTCATATTGTTGCCACAAATGACCTCAGGCTATAAGGTTAAGTGTTGCCTAACATGATTAAAACTCATAAAGGTATTACCACCTCCCTTGCTATTGGGCTAGAATAGCAACACAATACGTGCTGGTACAGTAAAACCCTACCAAAGCAGAATTTCATTGCAACAATAAAGTAAACCAGAATAGTAAGAGAAACTAGCCCTCCGACACCTTGGAAAGCACTGGCGATAAATTCAGTTTAACATGCTCTGATATTTGTCAACCTATAAGGGGTAATTCAATAAAAACTTAAGGTGGCGGTCTGGGACATTATTGGTTGAAAAGCTCTGCTGAAGTCAATAGATTTTTCAATACAATAGAAGGTTGATAGGCTGATTTGGATTTTATTGGACTCCGTCTTCGGTCCTAACACTCTGAGTAAGGCAAAAAAGGGATGTGAATTACTGAGTATTATATCTAGAGGATAAAACAAAACAGAGCTGATTGACATCCCAAGGGACAACTGTTCTAGTATAAGAAGCTAAAATCTAGCACACTGTGCACATCATCATAATGCAATTCAATTTAGCTACATTTAAAAGTAAAACAAACACTATTTTTCTTCATGATTCACTATTGGATGTGATCATTATTTAATATTATTATACTCTATAGAGCACAATACATCTGCAATATGGCCGACCACTGGACAGGATAATAATACAATTCTATGACACTCTATACATAGAACACTACACCCCCCAACATGACCCACCACTGGATATGATCATCATACAATTCTATTACACTCTATACATAGAACACTACACCCCCAACATGACCAACCACTGGACATGATCATCATATAATTCTATTACACTCTATACATAGAACACTACACCTCCAACATGACCGACCACTGGATATGACCATAATACAATTCTAGTACACTCTATACATAGAACACTACACCCCCAACATGGCCCACCACTGGACATGACCATCATACAATTCTATTACACTGTATACATAGAACACTACACCCCCCAACATGACCAACCACTGGCCATGACCATCATACAATTCTATTACACTGTATACATAGAACACTACACCCCCAACATGACCCACCACTGGCCATGATCATAATACAATTCTATTACACTCTATACATAGAACACTACACCCCCAACATAGCCCACCACTGGACATGATCATAATACAATTCTATTACACTCTATACATAGAACACTACACCCCCAACATAGCCCACCACTGGCCATGATCATCATACAATTCTATTACACTCTATACATAGAACACTGCAACTCCAACATGACCAACCACTGGACATGACCATCATACAATTCTTTTATACTGTACGACCTGTCCTCCAAAGTCTTTTTTCTTCAGCGCTCTGGGGGCACACACACTCTGACCAGCAGTCTTTGGTTTGTTATGTGGGGATTGTGAGGTCCTGCTCACAGGGGAAGGGAAGGGAAAGGAAGAGAAAGGAAGGGAAGGGAAGAAAAGGGAAGGGAAGGGAAGAGAAAGGAAGAGAAGGGAAGGGAAGGGAAGGGAAGGGAAGGGAATGGAAGAGAAGGGAAGGGAAGGGAAGGGAAGAAAAGGGAAGGGAAGAGTGATGGAGCCTGCTAGAGCAGGGGATGAAGTCAGTCTCACAGATTATTCCTCTATTCATAGACCTAAAGAACATTTAACCATTGTGTTGTTGGGGGCCCACTGCTAGGATATTGCTTTACAAAAATTAGAGTTCAGCTTTAAAGACATTGTAAAGACACAACACTTTTAAAGGTAAAAAACCTTCTGTGTGCAGGAGCCCTACAGACCCCCATATTACCTGAGCCCCCTCTCGATCCAGCAATATCTATGACAGCCTTGCCTCTCCAGGGACTCGCACTCCTGATTGGCTCCCGCTGCTGTCAATCACAGCCAGTGAGCCAATCAAGAGATGGAGTGGGCAGGGCCGAACCACGGCTCTGTGTGTGAATGGACAAACAGAGCTATGGGTCAGGAGCTCTCCTGCTTGGGTGCCCCCAGGGCAAGCTGCTTGCTGTGGGGGCACCCAGCAGGAGGGAGGAGCCAGGAGCACTGGTGAGGGACCCGAGAAGAGGAAGTTTGGGGCTGCTTTGTGTAAAACCACTGGCGAGAGCAGGTAAGTGCCCATTCAGACTAGCGCCACACGACTTTGGGGGGCGATCTGTGAAGTCGCGTGCACCGCAAATTCGGCGCGACTTGCAGAGACTTCACATAATGGAAGTCTATGAAAGTCGCTCCGAGGTCGCCCCAAAGTAGTACAGGACCCTTTTTCTAAGTCGGAGCAACTTGTATCGCTCCTATTAGAATGGGTCCTGTGCTAATCAATGGACCGCGGCCGAGCGCGACTTGTCAGGCTGACAAGTCGCCTGACAAGTCGCGCTAATGTGAATCAGCTCTTAGTATAACATGTTTTTTATTTAAAAAAAAACAAGGGTTTACCATCACATTAACATATTGCACATTAACGCACCAAGAAAGACAGTGATTGGTTAGATGTACTTTATTTCCTGGGATAGGCTGAAAACTTTCAGATCATTTTTTTTTACATTCCAGGCAGGGAAACAAAAATCGGACAGAGTTACACAAAGTCGCTTTTCATTTTCAGTAATCTTTTCTGAACGTTTCTCGTTGCCCAGAGTTGTCTTTTAAATGATCGCCAACTGACATTTCTGGGACTTGCTAGGCAAAGCGGCGGCCTAGTAGCGGCAGACAGCGAAGCCGCCCCCAGGACTTTGTGACCAAGGGGGACAGTGTGGGGAGGCAAAGGTTTTCTGCCACCTCTGAAGCCAAAACGGCTTTGAAAATCATATGATTAACAGCAGCGTTCCCCTCCGAGGAAGCGAGGACATGAATAATGAAAGCCTCAATCCTCAACTGCACACAACATAGCTAGTAAACAGGTCAAGCACATAACCCTTCCAACCCCCCTGGAGAGCTGGCCAACCAGCCCTGGGGGGGCTTTTCCCACCAGCACCTGCACAACCCCCCCTGAAGCTAATCACTGGCAGGGGAAGCATAAAGATAAGAAACAAAAATAAAAAAGCACAAAACCTAAAAGACTTCCGTAATTGAATTCAACCGAGATGATATAAAAGATGTTGACTGCTTTAGAAGGAACTCATTTCATGTTGATATGTTTATTGAAGTGAATCATCTGATAACTATAATTATAATATTAAATGAAATATGTTCATCTGCTGAGTCCACTCTTCTAGGCTATGTGACCCTGATAGAAAATTCCCAGCAAAATACAACATTTGCTGACGGGTGAAGATCTTCCATCGCTATATTTTTGTTTTGTTAAATTCCAATTTTAAGGTGACTGTAGCAAGAATTTACTTAAAAAAATATTCTTATTGTGTGTGTTGTGGACTCCGAATAATAGCAGTGTAGTTCAGGTAAACATTCTAACCCTCTATTTATGTTCCTTTGACTTGTTTGTTAGCCTAAAGCCAGTGCTTTAAGTAGGCCGGTATGCACTGGTACTCAGTACCGCCACTTCCAAATATGGCTCCTGAGCAAACCGCCACCTCTCCGTGCGCCTTAGCGTACCAGTATGCTCATCTTGGACATCTGTGCCCTCAATTGCCCCCCCCCAAGAATATGTCCCACTCCAGAGCCAGACCAGTCACCACCAGTGAGTCCCCCTGCTCCGGAGTCCCAGCCCAGGCCAGGGGGGGTGCCCTGTGGGGACCCTGATGTGGGGTGGAGGGGGGGGGGGACAAAATTTATAGGCTATGGCTATAATAGAGTACAGGCACCTCTTTTGGGCCACTTAAAGCACTGCCTAAAGCAGAGGCGTAACTAGAACCTTCAGGGCCCCGATGCAAGAATCCATGAAGGGCCCCCCGGACCCCTGGCCGGGGCCCTTCCCTTCAAGCCCAGGGCTCTTCCCACTGATCCTGGAGCCCTTTACTCTCGTTGCGGGGCCCTTTATTACAGTCCTGCAGCGGGACTCTTTCACAAGTTCTGCAGTGGGCCCCCTACCTGCCATCCTTGGGCCTCCCCATGGTGGTGGAATGCCAGGGCCCAGGTTGCAAGTGTGACCTTTGCCATCCTGGAAGTTCACCCACTGGTGTCAGTAGTTTTTCTTTTTTGGAATTTTAATTGTATTATTTTTTATCATTTTTTTTTTTTTTTACAATGTCACTGACTATGACTCTGTCCATTCAGAAAAGAAAGGAGCTGGTAAATTACATATTTACTGACCCCCTTCCTGGTTCTCTATTGTGACACATCCCCTGCAAGCATCGGGCAGGAGAGGGGAGGGAGCACACAGATGTTTCTGGGGGTGTGGTCAGTATACATTCTGTGTACAGAACGCCTCCAGTCGGCCATATTGCATTGCATTTTCAGAAAATTACAACAGCTGCAGATTGAAAAGTAAAGGTAATTTTTAATAACATTCCATTACAATCTGATTTGTGTCGCAATTGTATATGCTATATTGTTTTTTCTTTATTTGCTATTTTTTTTCCCCCACGAAAGTTGAGTTAGGGCTCTTTCACACGGTCCGCCTCCGTAGGCGAATCCGTGCTGCTCAGCGGGGATCGATCCGCGATCCCCGCTGAGCCGGCGGATGACAGCTCCGTCTCCGCTTGCAGTGCGGAGAGGGAGGTGTCACAGCCCCCGCTGCTCTCTATGGGGAATCGGATGAGAGTGGACCGCCTGTCCACTCTCATCCGATCCCATCCGATCCCCAGGACGGATGGAAAATAGGGTTTCCATCCGCCTGGATTTCAAGGACAGGATCGGATGCGGATGGCAGCGGGTGTCACCGCTGACATCCGCTGCTCCATAGGGCTGCATGGGACCGCCCGTGTGAAAGAGCCCTTACCCTTGAAGGTCATAAGGTATTTAGGTATAGAGAATTAGGCGGATTGGGGAAAAGTTTGGGAAGGGAGGAGTTTGGGTAGCTAACAGAAGGGGGTGGTCCTCAGTTGGAGGGGAGACAGCAAGGAACATCTTAACAACCCCCCGCCCCAGATTTGGTGGTTATGCCGTGTTGGGTATCTGAAATGGTGAGAAGTTGGTTTTGAGTTTGGCGGGGTGCAAGGTCCTTTTTAGGTTAATTTGGGCTCTAAAAGGCCTGGTCTGAGGTACGGCTCCCTGGTGGTGGGATGTGTATCTGCGAGTTGTCTCTGAGCCAGTGGCTTTGCGGCTGGAGGCCTGAAAAGTGGCACGCAGGTACTGTCCTTTGGTTTTGATGCGTATTAGGACCTTGTGGCTCCATTCTTTATGCGCTATGTGTTCATGTTATGGTATTTATCGTTATTATTTGTGATTTATGTTTTGGCTAATAAAAGGCTGCTATAGCCAATTAACTCCAACCTGTTGTATGTGCTTTTATTTTAAAGGGTGTACCAATTGGTATAACATGCCATATTTAATACCTTAGTCAAGATATATATTTAAAATGCAGAAACAATAGTTAAATGCTTACTTGCACTGATTTCCTTTCCATTAACAGTTATTTATTTATTTGCAATGTAAATTTTGAAAGTGCTGAAAATTTTGAGTCAATTCCCTTGAACAACATCAGCATAGCTGAACATGCGATCTGTCCCTGTGTCACTCAGTCACTTCCCCCCCCACACATGTCAATAAGCACCAGGCATACATTAACCCCTCCCTCTCCAATAAAATTAACCCCTTCCCTGCCAGTGTCATTTTTACAGTAACAGTGCATATGTATAGCACTGATTACTGCAGTAATGTCACTGGTACCCCCAAAAGTGTCAAAAATGTCAGTCAAGGGTCCGATCTGTCCACCGCAATGTCGCAGTACCGCAAACAAAAATCGCAGATCGCCGCCATTACTCGTTAAAAAAAAAAAACACCAAAAATGACAAAAATCTTTCCCTTAGTTAGTAAACACAATAACTTTTGCGCAAACCAATCAAAATACGCTTATTGCGATTTTTTTTTTTTTACCAAACATATGCAGCATAAAACAAATTGGCCGAAAATGTTAAAAAATTTTGATTTTTACATTTTTTGGGGGGGGGATTTCATATAAAAATATTGTGAAAAATATTGTCATTTTTGCAAAATTGATGCTCTTTTTTTGTTTATAGCGCATGATCAAAAAATTGCACAGGTGATCGAATACCACCAAAAGAAAGCTCTGTGGGAAAAAAAGGACGTCAAATTCGTTTAGATACAGCGTCGCACGACCGCGCAATTGTCCGTTAAAGTCACGCAGTAAAAAAAATCGCAAAAAAAACCCTGGTCAGGAAGGGGGTAAAATCTTCCGGGGCTTAAGTGGTTAAATGCAGTGAAATGTATTTTCTTCCTAAAAAACGGTGTTTGAAAGACCGTTGCGCAAATACCGCGCTACAAAAAATATTGCAACGACCGCCATTTTATTCTCCAGAGTCTTTGCTAAAAAAATATATATATATATATATTCAGGGTTTGCTCCCCCAACTTTTTGCTTGTTTAATATATATATATATAATGTTTGGGAGTTCTAAGTAATTTTCAAGCAAAAAATACAGATTTTAACTTGTAAACAACATGTGTCAGAAATGGGCCCGGTCCAGAAGTGGTTAAAATCCATGCCTTTGCCTTCAGAAGTGCCACGGGCACCGTTCATCTCGCCGATTATTCATGGCTCTGCTCTGCAGAACACGGCGGCTAATGTGTTAAAGGCAATGATATTCTATTCCATCAAATTTCCCTTTCCTGCCGCTTTCATCTCGGTGAGAAAGCCCCTCTCCATTCCCCCCTCTCCGGCTCTTTTTTATTCCTCTCTGTACTTTGCTCTTCTTCACCCTCGTTGACCCTCATTGAGAAGGCAGTGATGTCATACAATTGTCTGATCGGCTCCTCTTGCCCTGCAGGCGCTTTAACCCCTCGCCACTCTGGGGATGTTACCCGAGCAGCGCCTGGAAAAAATATAAAAAAATAAAAGCTACTTTGTATTCATCTGATGACGACTTTGATATGTTTGCCTTGAAAAATGGAGTGTCAGTCCAAATAAAAATAATTTATTGGTAAGTATTACAGTCGTACGAAGCCGGGAAACTCGAAATCGCAGTTTCTGAGCACTCGCCCGTGACACCTTGGCGGCGCCAAACAAGAGATGAAATGAACAGTGGCACTGATGTATTACGTTGGTAAATGGGTACTTGTTTAACAGAGAACTCTGACTAAAATCAAATAATAAAAAAAAAACAAATAGGTCTATAAATATTTTTTCCCAAGATTCATACAACTTTCACCCATTCGTATGTAAGGTTTCATTAGAGAATTGAGTGACTCTTGGGTGAAAACATTGATACAATTGATATTACAGAATTTGATTGGGTCACTTTTATCCTCCTCTGTACTGAGAATTACACCCGGCATACAGGATAAGAGAAGTGGTACTGTGCAGAGTCCATACATACAGAATAAGAACAGATACTGAGAATTACACCCGGCATACAGGACAAGAGAAGTGGCATTGTGCAGAGTCCATACATACAGAATAAGAACAGATACTGAGAATTACACCCGGCATACAGGACAAGAGAAGTGGCATTGTGCAGAGTCCATACATACAGAATAAGAACAGATACTGAGAATTACACCCGGCATACAGGACAAGAGAAGTGGTACTGTGCAGAGTCCATACATACAGAATAAGAACAGATACTGAGAATTACACCCGGCATACAGGACAAGAGAAGTGGCATTGTGCAGAGTCCATACATACAGAATAAGAACAGATACCGAGAATTACACCCGGCATACAGGACAAGAGAAGTGGTACTGTGCAGAGTCCGTACATACAGAATAAGAACAGATACCAAGAATTACACCCGGCATACAGGATAAGAGAAGTGGTACTGTGCAGTGCCCATGTATACAGAATAAGAACAGATACCGAGAATTACACCCGGCATACAGGATAAGAGAAGTGGTACTGTGCAGAGTCCCTACATACAGAATAAGAACAGATACTGAGAATTACACCCAGCATACAGGAACAAGAGAAGTGGCGCTGTGCAGTGCCCATGTATACAGAATAATAACAGATACTGAGAATTACACCCGGCATACAGGACAAGAGAAGTGGCATTGTGCAGAGTCCATACATACAGAATAAGAACAGATACTGAGAATTACACCCGGCATACAGGACAAGAGAAGTGGTACTGTGCAGAGTCCATACATACAGAATAAGAACAGATACTGAGAATTACACCCGGCATACAGGACAAGAGAAGTGGCATTGTGCAGAGTCCATACATACAGAATAAGAACAGATACCGAGAATTACACCCGGCATACAGGACAAGAGAAGTGGTACTGTGCAGAGTCCGTACATACAGAATAAGAACAGATACCAAGAATTACACCCGGCATACAGGATAAGAGAAGTGGTACTGTGCAGTGCCCATGTATACAGAATAAGAACAGATACCGAGAATTACACCCGGCATACAGGATAAGAGAAGTGGTACTGTGCAGAGTCCCTACATACAGAATAAGAACAGATACTGAGAATTACACCCAGCATACAGGAACAAGAGAAGTGGCGCTGTGCAGTGCCCATGTATACAGAATAATAACAGATACTGAGAATTACACCCGGCATACAGGACAAGAGAAGTGGCATTGTGCAGAGTCCATACATACAGAATAAGAACAGATACTGAGAATTACACCCGGCATACAGGACAAGAGAAGTGGTACTGTGCAGAGTCCATACATACAGAATAAGAACAGATACTGAGAATTACACCCGGCATACAGGACAAGAGAAGTGGCATTGTGCAGAGTCCATACATACAGAATAAGAACAGATACCGAGAATTACACCCGGCATACAGGACAAGAGAAGTGGTACTGTGCAGAGTCTGTACATACAGAATAAGAACAGATACCAAGAATTACACCCGGCATACAGGATAAGAGAAGTGGTACTGTGCAGTGCCCATGTATACAGAATAAGAACAGATACCGAGAATTACACCCGGCATACAGGATAAGAGAAGTGGTACTGTGCAGAGTCCCTACATACAGAATAAGAACAGATACTGAGAATTACACCCAGCATACAGGAACAAGAGAAGTGGCGCTGTGCAGTGCCCATGTATACAGAATAATAACAGATACTGAGAATTACACCCGGCATACAGGAGAAGAGAAGTGGTACTGTATAGAGCCCATACATACAGAATAAGAACAGATGCTGAGAATTACACACAGCATACAGGACAAGAGAAGTGGCACTGTGCAGAGTCCATATATACAGACTAGGAACAGATACCGAGAATTACACCCGGCATACAGGATAAGAGAAGTGGTACTGTGCAGTGCCCATACATACTGAATAAGAACAGATACCGAGAATTACACCCGGTATAATGGACAAGAGAAGTGGTACTGTGCAGAGCCCATACATACAGAATAAGAACAGATACCGAGAATTACACCCGGTATACAGGACAAGAGAAGTGGTACTGTGCAGTGCCCATACATAATGAATAAGAACAGATACCGAGAATTTCATCTGGCAAACAGGACAAGAGAAGTGGTACTGTGTAGAGCCCATACATACAGAATAAGAACAGACACAGAGAATTACACCCAGTATACAGGACAAGAGAAGTGGTACTGTGCAGTGCCCATACATACTGAATAAGGACAGATACTGAGAATTACACCAGGCAAACAGGACAAGAGAAGTGGTACTGTGCAGTGCCCATACATACTGAATAAGGACAGATACCAAGAATTACACCTGGCAAACAGGACAAGAGAAGTGGAACTGTGCAGAGTCCATACATACAGAATGAGAACAGATAGCGAGAATTACACCCAGCATACAGGACAAGAGAAGTTGTACTGTGCAGAGTCCATGCATACATACAGAATAAGAACAGTATACAGTATATATATATATATATATATATATATATATTTTTTTTTTTTTTAGAAAGGACAGAGTGAAAGAAGCAACAATTTCTTTAGAACAATCTGAATGTTATGTTCCTCAAGATCTACTGTAAATAGCTTGCTTAGAGGGAATTTTTTTCCAATATCCTGTAGTCATGTTTAAATACTTTCCTCTTTTTACAGACAGATTCCTCGGTGCAAACTCACTGTTCAAGTTTAAGAAAACAAAAAACAAATAATAGAAAAAATAAATAAAAACAATAAAATTGATACATGTGTCAATGGAATTAAAAAAACAAACAAACAAACAAACCAGTTACATGTAGAAAATGTTGTAAAGGTGAACCACTAATTTATCTTCTGCAAAGCAATGGAGAGGCGTTTGAAGTTTCAGCCCTTATCGGAAATCACCTGTGTTGATATGGACTGGTTGGTTCTGCCATAGATACCAGCTGGGTCCCAGGTTTATCTATGGCAGCACATTTCCTTGGAACTAGTATTTCTGAGCATGGCTGATTTGAGATAAGGGCTCAGACAACACACATACCTTGACTCTACCATGAAAGCCAAAAAGCTGAGTGATGTAAATCACTGATTTGCACAACAGCAACATTTTGGGGGGTTTTCCTTGTAATGTTACCTTTCTCTCCTCCCACTATAATCATTACCTTTTTTAGAGCCTTGCCGCATTGTTTGCTGTATAGAGCAACATGTTCCTTCAAATTTCTTGGAACTCATCAGTAATATAGGTTTTAACCATTATTTGGGGCGCTCCAAATGCTTGGGGGGGGGGGGGAGTGGGCAGGGGGAAGCAGACTGACTGCAGCGGGGGCAACCCAGGTCATACCAAGTTAAATCCACTAAGCTCAGATGTGCCTTAATAAGTGGTTCTACCCTACTAAACCCAACATACGCTATAATGTCAAAAGTATTGGGACACCTGCCTTTACACGCACATGAACTTTAATGGCGTCTTAAGCCCCGTACACACGATCAGATTATCGAACGATCTGTCGTCCGTTTTTTGCGGCATGCTAGTCTGATGTGGAAAGTGAAGAGGTTATTTTTATATGAATTTTCCCGTACGACAGAATTCTACTTCAGAAGTGATGTCATGTGTTGGATTGTTTTGTATGAGTTCTTTCGTCTCTGAGCATGCCTAGTCTTGCTCTAATGAGACGAAAATCGGACGTTGTTTTGACGGACGACAAAAATTATATAGCCTGCACATCAGGATTTTGTCAGCCGAAAAGTCGGCTGTCGAAAGCACCATACTAACAATCCGAAAATCGACAGATCGGTCGTCGGACGAATTTTCCCTACAGATTTTCTTATTGTATGTATGCGCCTTTAGTCTGTAGGGTTAAATATGGAGTTGGCCCACCCTTTGCAGCTATAACAGCTTCAACATTTCTGGGAAGGCTGTCCACAAGGTTTAGGAGTGTGTCTATGGGAATGTTTGACCATTCTTCCAGAAGCACATTTGTGGTCAGGCACTGATGTTGGACTTGAAGGCCTGGCTTGTAGTCTCCGCTCTAATTCATCCCAAAGGTGCGGGAATGAGGTCAGGACTGTGCAGTTCCTTCACCCCAAACTCGCTCATCCATGTCTTTATGGACCTTGCTTTGTGCACTGGTACAAATCATTTGGTGGGGGGGGGATTATGGTGTGGGGTTGTTTTTCAGAGGTTGGGCTTGGCCCCTTAATTCCAGTGAAGGGAACTCTTAAGGCGTCAGCATTCCAAGACATTTTGGACAATTTCATGCTCCCAACTTTGTGGGAACAGTTTGGGGATGGCCCCTTCCTGTTCCAACATGACTGCACACCAGTGTACAAAGTAAGGTCCATAAAGACATGGATGAGGGAGTTTGGGGTGGAGGAACTTGACTGATCCTAAAGTCCTGTACACACGCAACGATTATCGGCCGACCGATCGTCCGTCTTTTGTCCAGAGTGGTGTCTGTTGGTTGGAATGTGCTCTAGACTGCACACTAATTTTCTCGCCTGACAAAATTCTACTTCAGAAGTGATGTCATGTGTTGGTTTGCTTTCTTTGTGTTCTTTCTTCACTGAGCATGCCTAGTCTTGCTCATTAGATTTTTCCCTGTCGAAATCTGTACTAATGAGACGAAAATCGGCCGTGTTTTGACGGCAGACAAAAATTTTATAGCCTGCACACCAGATTTTTTTTCGGCCGAAGAGTCGGTTGTCGGAAGCATCATACTAACAAGCCGAAAATCGGCAGATCGGTCGTCGGACGAAAATTCCCTGCCGATTTTCGACGCGTGTGTACGAGGCTTAAGACTGGGATATCATTAAAGTTCATGTGAGCGAAAAGGGAGGCATCCCAATACTTTTGACAATATTGTGTACATAGTTTTGTTTTGCAGAGTAGAACCGCTTAGTTAAGGGAGTCTAATATTTGTGGCTATACGGTAAGAAAAAATAAAAAAACATGAAATAATTTCTATTTATGTAATTCTCCTCTGCATTTTTATCATAGCGACTGCAAAGTGATAGAACCCGCCCACATCATCACCACCTGATTCTTCTCATAGTCCTATTAAATGAAATTGCATGCATGACATCCTTTTAGCCTTGCAAGAGACTTGAAATGATCCCCACAAATACTGCAGGGGATACATGTAAATGTATTGCTGCAGGAGATGCATGTAATTTGACTTCTGGTCCTGTTTAGACTTCTTGTGAAAGTAGTGAGCCAATTGTACAAGCTGGAAACATTGACAACAGTGGGCCATGCCAACAAGGCCGCTTGTAGTGTCCATCAGGAGAGCACCTGACATGGTGACAACACATCAGCACAACTAGGAGGCAGTTGTCACACCTGCATGGTACATACATTGGTGATGATAATTGAACATGCTGGATGATCCCTGGACACACCTGCATGCTGATGATGGAAGACGTCTGTGATGATGAAATAAACTTGTGGTGACTGATCATCTGCTGATGATCCCTGGACATACCTGTGTGGAGATTGTGAAAGACATCTGTTGATGGAACACACTGGTGGTGATTCTGAAACACATCTCCTGATGATCCCTGGACACATCTGCGTGGTGATGATGGAACACATGTTTGTGATGATGAAACATACTGATGGTGATTCTAGAAAACATCAGCTGATGATCCCTGGATGTACCTGGGTGGCAATTATGAAAGACATCTGTTTGGATGATGGAACACAGTGGTGGTTATCCTGAAACACATCTGCTGATGATCCCTGGACATGCCTGTGAGGTGATGAAGGAACACATCTGTTTGCGATGTTGAAACACACTGATGGTGGTCCTAGAACACATCTGCTGATGATCCCTGAATACACCTGTGTGGTGATGAAGGATTATATCTGTTTGGATGATGGAACACAGTGGTAGTAATTCTGAAACACATCTGCTGATGATCCCAGGACACACCTGTGTGGTGATGATGAAGGAAAATATATGTTTGTGATGATGAAATACACTGATGGTGGTCTTCGAACACATCTGCTGATGATCCATGAACACACCTGTGTGGTGATGAAGGAACACATCTGTTTGGATGATGGAACACAGTGGTAGTAATTCTGAAACACATCTGCTGATGATCCCTTGACACACCTGCGTGGTTATAGAAGAAATCTGTTTGTGATGATGAAACTTACTTGTGGTAATCCTAGAACTCAAGTGCTGATGATCCCTGCACATACCTGTGCGGTGATGATGGAACACATGTTTGTGATGATGGAATATACTATTGGTGACTCCAGAATACGTCTGATGATAATCCCTGGACACACTCGTGTGGTGATGATGGAACACATCTGTTTGGATGATGGAACACACTGGTGATGATCCTGCAACACATCTGTTGATGATCTCTGGAAACACCTGCATGGTGATGATGGAACACATCTGTTTGTGATCCTAAAACACATCCGCTGATGATCCATGGACACACCTGTGTGGTAATGATGGAACACATCTGTTTGTGATGATGGAACACGCTGATTGTGATCCTGGAACACATCTGCTGATGATCCCTGAACACACCAGTGTGGTGATGAAGGATTATATCTGTTTGGATGATGGAACACAGTGGTAGTAATTCTGAAACACATCTGCTAATGATCCCAGGACACACCTGTGTGGTGATGATGAAGGAAAATATCTGTTTGTGATGATTAAATACACTGATAGTGGTCCTAGAACACACCTGTGTGGTGATGAAGGAACACATCTGTTTGGATGATGGAACACAGTAGTAGTAATTCTGAAACACATCTGCTGATGATACCTTGACACACCTGCGTGGTGATGATGGAAGAAATCTGTTTGTGATGATGAAACATACTTGTGGTAATCCTAGAACTCAAGTGCTGATGATCCCTGCACATACCTGTGTGGTGATGATGGAACACATGTTTGTGATGATGGAATATACTAATGGTGACTCCAGAACACATCTGATGATAATCCCTGGACACACTCGTGTGGTGATGATGGAACACATCTGTTTGGATGATGGAACACACTGGTGATGATCCTGCAACACATCTGTTGATGATCTCTGGAAACACCTGCATGGTGATGATGGAACACATCTGTTTGCGATCCTAGAACACATCTGCTGATGATCCTTGGACACACCTGTGTGGGGATGATGGAACACATCTGTTTGTGATGCTAGAACACATCTGCTGATGATCCTTGGACACACCTGTGTGGTAATGATGGAACACATCTCTTTGTGATGATGGAACACGCTGATTGTGATCCTGGAACACATCTGCTGATGATTCATGGACACACCTGTGTGGTGATGATGGAACACACTGACTGTGATCCTGGAACACATCTGCTGATGATTCCTGGACACACCTGTGTGGTGATGATGGAACACATCTGATTGTGATCCTAGAACACATCTGCTGATGATCCTTGGACACACCTGTGTGGTAATGATGGAACACATCTCTTTGTGATGATGGAACATGCTGATTATGTTCCTGGAACACATCTGCTGATAATTCCTGGACACACCTGAGTGGTGATGATGGAACACACCTGTATGGATGATGGAACACACTGATTGTGATCCTGGAACACATCTGCTGATGATCCTTGGACACACCTGTGTGGTAATGATGGAACACATCTCTTTGTGATGATGGAACACGCTGATTGTGATCCTGGAACACATCTGCTGATGATTCATGGACACACCTGTGTGGTGATGATGGAACACACTGACTGTGATCCTGGAACACATCTGCTGATGATTCCTGGACACACCTGTGTGGTGATGATGGAACACATCTGTTTGTGATCCTAGAACACATCTGCTGATGATCCTTGGACACACCTGTGTGGTAATGATGGAACACATCTGTTTGTGATGATGGAACATGCTGATTGTGATCCTGGAACACATCTGCTGATGACTCCTGGACACACCTGTGTGGTGAAGTTGAAACACACCTGTTTGGATGATGGAACACACTGATGGTGATCCTAGAAAACACCTACTGCTGATACCAGAACACTGGCTGTGACTTAACAGGAAGTGTCTGCAGAAGGCTCTTCATTGCACGATCACCAGATAGCATTTTAGTGAAAGTAACAGATTTATAAAGATCAAAACAACTTTTTACATGAAATTCGTTTTCGCTGACTGGGTTTAAACCTACTTTCTTTTGTACGGGATGGTCTTCATTCATCGCATGGCTGTAAGCCAATAGGATGAGCTGACCTATCCTGATCCTTACCCTCAATGTCAAGTACACAATGTATTAACAAACTCTTATTCCCGCCGCCAATCCGAAACATTGTAATCCACGCTTTAATCTACTTCGACACCGTTAACATGATGGAATGCAACAAAGTAACACATGATTCATCCTAATCTTGTCTTTGACCATTTAATTCAGCACATCACAATGGGACAAGCCCTTTGTAGATTTTGTGGCGACTATTACAAACGTCCCCCCTCCCCCACCCTATCCGAATACATTACAAGCGCACATCCCAGCAGGATTTGTGCTGTTCATTCGTCACTCAGATAGATGACAAGCTTTTGGCGCAGGTACCTCATTTCTGGGTGCTATGTTCTAAATCTGTCCTCTGTCTCTGATGACTCAGATTACCGGCTATGAAGTGTGCCGGTACTTTACAATAATAGGATTATAATAATTTCTCCACTCACAAGGCATCTCCTGTTTTGACTTTACGACTTTACTCTGATGTCACTGAATAGAAAGGAGAGGCAATATAGTGTTTTTTTTTTTTTTAAAAGTTTCTTGCATTGATTTAAATTCATCAACTTGCAGTAAAAGAAGTGCTAAATACCACTGAAGGCATGCTAAAATGACACACAGGTAGAGAGGCCGCTTTGGCATGCCTTAAACCACATTTGCACATTTTTTTAAATGTGCATGACAAAATGCACAGAAAAACCGCATTTCGACATGGGTTTCAAAAACGCACTGCAAACGTGCATCAGGATTGTGGTGCCATTAATTGTTAATGGCACCCCAAGCGCGCTTAGCAGACATGTGTTTTCCCGCTTGGCAAACGTGCTACCAACGTGTGAAAATGCACACTGAGCAAATTCGTGACATTCCGTACCCGAAAAAGTTCTTCAGCTTCTTTGGTGCGTTTGTCAAGCGTTGGCAGTCCAGTGACTGGGCTGCTCTATGGGCAACGCATGGAAACAAGTAAAATATGCGCCAAAAAATAAGAAAACGCAAACAGGGACGCCTGTTCCCACTACGTGAAATGTGAATGGGGCCTTAACGTGTATCTAAACTCTAGAAATAAAATGTAATATATCCCAGACTACCAGTATTTGGATGTGCTGGCTGCATTAGTCCTCACCTGGTGATCCTTCCAGTAACACTTCCTGTCCTTAGGTGACAACTCTATCTATGAATGAGTAGTGTTTTAATGCTAGAAAAGGAAGTGTGTTAGGACTACTGAACACCTCCCCTCCCCCTTCTCCAAAAGTTCCTTGCATTGATCCCAAGTCATCTTTGATACAGTTGACCAGTGCCGGGACCAGGTCATCCAGTGCCCAGGGCAAATATGCCAAACTGTGCCCCCCCTTACCTTAGGGTTAGGGTCAGGGTGCCCCCATTGCTGCAATAACCCATTGCACCCAGGGCAGCCGCCCCTCCTGCCCATCCCTTGCAGTTGACCAACCCCTCCTGGCTTATTCTGCCTCCCTCTCCACAGCTACTCCTGCCATAGCTCCAGCATCAAGCATGGAGGAGTTAGCTGAGTTATTTGAACACAGCACTCAAAAAACTCCATTTACTTTGCCTCCATGACTGCACTCTCCGTTAGTTCGAATCTTACCTATCTCACCGCACCTTTAGTGTTACTTACAACTCCACTTACTCCTCTTACCGTTGGGGGTCCCCCAAAGTATTTACATAGTAACTATCCTTGGACCTCTACTATTCTCGATCTACACCTCCTCCCTGGGTCAGCTGATTGCCTCCCATGGTTTCCACCACCATTTCTATGCTGATGACACCCAAATCTACCTCTCTACCCCTCAGCTCACCCCATCAGTCTCCTCCATCACTGATTTACTAACAGACAGATCAGCCTGCAAGTCACACCACTTCCTCAAACTGAATCCATCTAAAGCCGAGCTCATATTATTTCCTCTCCCATTTGCTCCTTCCCTTTCTCTGTCAAGATCAATGGCACAGTCCTTCCACACACGCCAAGGTACTAGGGGTGTAGGGTCCAGGGTACTATACAGTGTAGGGTTCAGGGTGATAGGGGTAACCCTGGACCCTACACTGTCCTTTCAGGCCCACATCCAATCCCTGTCCAAATCATGCCGCCTTAACCTCCGCAACATCTCTAGAATGCGCCCCTTTTAACCAATGACACCACTAAGCTTCTAATTCACTCCCTGGTTATCTCTCGCCTCGACTACTGCAACTCCCTCCTCATTGGATTACCTTTACATAGACTATCCCCCCCTTCAGTCCATAATGAATGCAAGACTCATCCACCTTACCAACCTTTCAGTGTCCTCCACCGCTCTCTGCCAATCCCTTCACTGGCTTCCACTCACCCAATGAATAAAATTCAAAGTACTAACAATAGTTTACAAAGCCATCCACAACTCTGCCCCCAGCTGCATCACTAACCTGATCTCAAAATATCAACCAAGACGCTCTCTTCGGTCCTCCCGAGACCTTCTGCTCTCTAGTTCCCTTATCACCTCTTCCCATGCTCGCCTCCAGGATTTCTCCAGAGCTTCTCCCATTCTTTGGAACTCTCTATCCCAATCTGTCCGACTGTCCCCTAATCTATCCATCTTTAGACGATCCCTAAAAACGCTTCTCTTGAAAGAAGCCTATCCGGCTTCTAACTAATAACACTGTTTCACTTTCTCAATCAGCTCATCCCCACAGCTATTGCCTTTTGTATCAATTGACCCTCCCTTTTAGATTGTAAGCTCTAACGAGCAGGGCCCTCTGATTCCTTTTGCACCAAAATGTTTTGTAACTGTAATGTCTGCCTTCATTTTGTTAAGAGCTGCGCACACTGTTGGCGCTATATAAATCCTGTATAATAATAATAATGATATTCAAATTGCAGAATAAGAAGGCATGCTAAAGTGACACATGAGTTAAGAGACTACTTTAGCATGCCTTAAAGTGTTTCTAAATCCAAAAATTAAAATAGAATATATTGCAGATTACCAGTATTTGGATGTGCTGGCTACATTTGTTTTCCTAATTATTCCTGTTATTTTTTCCTGGTGTTCCTTCCAGTAACACTTCCTGTCCTAAGGCGATCTGAGCAATCCGAATCCTGGGGGGAAATCGCAGCAATTTTGCCCGCTATCCAAAATTGCAGCAAATCGCGGGACACTTGTACTAAATCATTACTCTTCAATGGCACCCCAATTGCGGAACGATTTTGTCATGATTGTCGTGTAATAAATCATGCGACGCTTGTTGCTCAAAAAAGGAGCAGGAGCTTCTTTTGAGCGATAGCGTCACGCATTGCGATTTGCAACATAAATGAATGCCAAGGAGAGGCAAGAAGGCCTCTTCAAAAAAGTTCTTTGCATTGACCCCGATTTATCAAATTGTAGCACCACGTAAGCATAAGCATTACGGAAGGCATGCTAAAATGACACACAGTGATATTGGCTGAGAGGTCACTTTAGCATGCCTTATGTTGTATCTAAACCTAAGAACAAAATCTAAATATATTGCAGTTTAGCAGTAACACCCTTCCTGTCCTAAGGTAACCACGTCGATGCACTGTACTGTATCTCTGAACGAGATTGTCACCCCCAAGGCAGAGAATGTGTCGGAAATACGGAACACCTTCCTCTTTTTCTGTCTCCAAAACATAGGCGGGGGATGTTCTCATAAGTGTGCGCAGCCTATTGCATTAGGGTGTGCACCCAAATATTTTAAAACATTAATTGGTATCAGTAGAGCAGTGAATTTTGTCAGTAGAGCAGTGGAGTTCTCAGTAGGGCAGTGGACAATGTCAGTATTTTTTATTTTTATTATTTCATTCATTATTATTTTTTACAACTTTTCTTTAGGGCTTTGGTGAAAATCAGCAGGGAGAATCTTTGCCGCACAGGGCACACCCGGCACACCCCCTGCGCACGCCTATGGATGTTCTGTAGTTCAGACGCAGAGAAAGACTTTACTTCATTGTCTGAAGATCCCTCAGGACCCCTTTTGTACCAGCAGGGGTGCTATACAGCCACACCAGTCATAAGGCCAGAATGATGTTGGAGCGCCCCTAGTGGACACTGATAAGAACAGATACTACACTTGACCCCAGCCAAAGGGCCGAGAACCCTCCCTTACCCCATCCGAGTTCTAGTTATCTCTAGTTTAAGCTCACTTTATATTGTCTTAAATGCTATTCCAACCTAATGAATCAAGGCCGTTGTTTTAGAAGATGAAAGAAATCCGACAAACTATTTTAATCTGTACTTTGCCGCAGTTCACTAATTAGATAAAATAATATGTTATTACCGAGGCTGTCAATGATCAGACTATTAAAAATGTAACTTTAAAGATGAATTTTAATCTGCTTATATTTTACTTTCCCTGGTTCCTCCCTTCCCTCCTCATTAACATGATAATGACTTTTTTTTTCTTTTAACTTTTCTGTTTTCATTATTTATTTTAGATTCAAATGATTCCCTCACTGGTTCTCTATGATTCTCTAGACCATGGGTGTCCAACCTTTTGGCTTCTCTGGGCCACATTGAGTGTAGAGAAATTTTCTCGGGCCACATATAAAATATACGCTATAGTTAAGGTATATAAGTACTAAAATGCTGCTGCGCCCTTCCCGCGCCGCTGCGCCCCCCCCCCCCCGCTCTAATTTAACACAACTAGAAGATGATCAAATGAAATGGAATCAGTATACAGAGGTTTACTTCTTCTGAGAGATAATGAAGGAACACTCTAACCACCATGATCACTTCAGTGATTTGAAGTGGTCATGGTGGTAGGAGTCAGAAACACTGCACATGCTCCCCTTCCCTCTGAGGCAGCCTCTGCCTACCATTAGTTGGCAGCTGCTGTGGCTGTGCCCCCGACCCGACTTCCTTCCTCCCCAGCAAAAAAAGAAAATTGTCAGGGGGCAGTGGGCCGCATTGCATACAGTTCCGGGCCACATGCGGCCCTCGGGCCGCAGGTTGGACATGCCTGCTCTAGACAGTAAAGGCAGATCATGGTTGGTGGGAGGGGCCAGCAACATAGCTCCCAACTGTCCCTGATTTCGAAGGAGTGTCCCTGATTTTGAACAAAGTCCCTCCATCCCTCATTCCTCCTCATTTGTCCCTCATTTTGGTCTGATCTATATAAATCTATATCAAATGCACTTTTTACCTTTCAAAAAGTGTTTCCAAGTGCTAAACCTTTCATCCAGTTTCTAAATTGCTGCATTTGCGTGATTTCATGTCGAATGTTTTGTACTATCGGATGATGCTGGTAGGCGGTAATTGCTCGGATCAACAGCCCTGTAACCGCGCACTGCACAACTCTGAATTGGAAATTCGATCTTTTGTTTTCCCTATGTAGTGTTTTTTCAATGAATCTGGGTGGTTCCCAACCTAAGGGTCAATATTTTCAAATACTCAATATAACCTGACAGTACAATCAACTTCACATGTGAGGTTGTGGGGTAGTAAAACCCCATGGTTGAGCCATGCTTTCACTGCCCGCAACCCAAACTTCCACCCCCTTTAGCTGCAGAGTCAGTGGGTGGGGATGTACACATAAGGGCACAGCTCTGTTGGTGCAATTGCACGCATATATATGTGACCGCCAAGAGCACTCAGGTCGAATATTTGCGTGTTTTTAGAGCAAAGAGGTTAAAGCTAATAAAACAAATACGATGTGTAGCCCCCTCCTACGTAGGTGCTAGTGAGTGAGTATAGTTTTTGGCTCTGTCTGCCTATCAGATGAGCAGCAGGCAAATCTATATTGCTTTCTGTCTACCAGAGAGCAGGATCTGTGAGTTAGGTCTGCTCAGTGTGTGTAATATGTGAGTCATTGGCTTGAGTGTTTCACACTGGTCCAATAGGGAGGCATGTTGGACAGTGGGAGGAAACCTGACCAATGGGTACATAGGCATTGATACAGTCCTGGTGATTGGTAGAGACAGGCTGTCTTGGTGCATTCTGGGATACTGTATAAAAGCCAGATGCACATGTGCTGCAGAGCCTTTGGCTGGTGAGCAGAGTCACAGAGGGAGGGGGCGGCAGCCTCCTCCTCTGTAGCAGTGGCACATGGCATCAGGAGGTCGTCCTGAGGGCCAGAGGAACGGATCTGAACCCAGAGGTCCAGGAAAGCTGACTGAGGGGGAGGCACTAGACCAGTGATGGCAAACTTTGGCACCCCAGATGTTTTGGAACTACATTTCCCATGATGCTCAACTATACTGCAAAGTGCATGAGCATCATGGGAAATGTAGTTCCAAAACATCTGGGGCGGCAGGGTTCGACATCATTGCACTAGACCCTAGAAAAACAGCATTGTTTCTTTCACCACGTGTTTTGACGCATTTGTCATGCATTTTGCCATTTGATGAAACACGTTTTCTAGCCACATTTGGGGCACTGCAAGTGTGACGTGTGTTTTTTGCGCATTCCAAAGCGAGCGTAGAATCACGTGTTTTTGCGTGCGTTTCTGAAACGTGCAGATGTGAATGAGGCCTTATACTTACCAAAACTAGAACAAACCTAAGCAATCCAATCAATTGGTATCAAATCAGACAGGCTCCTGCACTACTAAGTTGATGGTATACCTATTTATAATCTATGTAGATTGTACAATCAGATTGTATATTGCAGGAGTCTCCAAACAAAGGGCCAGTTTATTGTCCTTCAGGCGTTAGGGGGGCCAGACTGTGGCCAGTAGGAGTTGTTGTCATTTGGAGGAACAGTGCCCCATGTTTGGTGTCATTAAGGGGAATAGTGCCCCATTGTTGGTGTCAGTAGGAGGAATAGTGCCTCATGGTTGGTGTCATTGGGAGGAATAGTGCCCCATGGTTGGTGTCATTGGGAGGAATAGTGCCTCATGGTTGATGTCATTGGGAGAAATAGTGCCCCATGGTTGGTGTCACTGGGAGGAATAGTGCCCCATTGTTGGTGTCAGTAGGAGGAATAGTGCCTCATGGTTGGTGTCATTGGGAGGAATAGTGCCTCATGGTTGCTGTCATTGGGAGAAATAGTGCCCCATGGTTGGTGTCACTGGGAGGAATAGTGTCCCATGCTTGGTGTCAATGGGAGGAATAATGCCCCATGCTTGGTGTCAATGGGAGGAATAATGCCCCATGCTTGGTGTCATTGAGAGGAATAGTGCCACATGGTTGGTGTCATTGGGAGGAATAGTGCCTCATGGTTGGTGTCATTGGGAGGAACAGTGCCCCATGTTTGGTGTCATTAAGGGGAATAGTGCCCCATTGTTGGTGTCAGTGGGAGGAATAATGATCCATGGTTGGTGTCAGTGGGAGGAATAGTGCCCCATGGTTGGTGTCATTGGGAGGAATAATGCCCCATGGTTGGTGTCATTGGGAGGAATAGTGCCCCATGGTTGGTGTCATTGGGAGAAATAGTGCCCCATGGTTGGTGTCATTGGGAGGAATAGTGTTCCATGATTGGTGTCAATGGGAGGAATAGTATCCCATGCTTGGTGTCAATGGGAGAACTAATGTGTCAATGGCTGGTGTCATTGGGATGAATAGTGCCCCATGCTTGGTGTCGATCGGAGGAATAGTGGCCCACTGTTGGTGTCACTGGGAGGAATAGTGGCCCACTGTTGTTAGTTTGAGGAATAGTGGCCCATTGTTAGTGTCATTGGGAGAAATGGTGCCCCAGCCCCATTGTTGATATCAGTTAGTAGAATAGGATCTCACATCAATAGAAGAAATAGGGCCCCAACGTTGGTGTCGTTGGGAGGACTAGTGTCCCATGGTTGGCGTCAGTGGGAGGAATAGTGGCCCACTGTTGGTGTCAGTGGGAGGAATGGTGCCCCATGCTTGGTGTCAATGGGAGGAATAATGCCCCATGGTTGGTGTCATTGAGAGGAATAGTGCCACATGGTTGGTGTCATTGGGAGGAATAGTGCCTCATGGTTGGTGTCATTGGGAGGAACAGTGCCCCATGTTTGGTGTCATTAAGGGGAATAGTGCCCCATTGTTGGTGTCAGTGGGAGGAATAATGATCCATGGTTGGTGTCAGTGGGAGGAATAGTGCCCCATGGTTGGTGTCATTGGGAGGAATAATGCCCCATGGTTGGTGTCATTGGGAGGAATAGTGCCCCATGGTTGGTGTCATTGGGAGAAATAGTGCCCCATGGTTGGTGTCATTGGGAGGAATAGTGTTCCATGATTGGTGTCAATGGGAGGAATAGTATCCCATGCTTGGTGTCAATGGGAGAACTAATGTGTCAATGGCTGGTGTCATTGGGATGAATAGTGCCCCATGCTTGGTGTCGATCGGAGGAATAGTGGCCCACTGTTGGTGTCACTGGGAGGAATAGTGGCCCACTGTTGTTAGTTTGAGGAATAGTGGCCCATTGTTAGTGTCATTGGGAGAAATGGTGCCCCAGCCCCATTGTTGATATCAGTTAGTAGAATAGGATCTCACATCAATAGAAGAAATAGGGCCCCAACGTTTGTGTCGTTGGGAGGACTAGTGTCCCATGGTTGGCGTCAGTGGGAGGAATAGTGGCCCACTGCTGGTGTCAGTGGGAGGAATGGTGCCCCATTGTTGATATCAGTTGGTAGAATAGGGTCTCATATCAATGGGAGGAATAGGGCCGCATCTGGCCCCCGGGCCGCAGTTTGAAAACCACCGATATAGTGTATGGTTACCCTAAAGAAGATTGTACAATCCGACTGTAACGTGTGCGGTGAGCTCAACAATGGAATGTTTGGTACAACTGCACACTGCAACTCTCTGAACGGCAATAGCATGGGGCAATACCCATTCAGGCAGTTGATGCTCATTCCCAGGCCATCAATGGATTCTCTGGTCCCTCTGTGGCCCTCAACCAATCACAATGCCTTGTGCACCCTCCATCCATATCCACTGTTTCAATAGCAAGTAGTAGTATATTTAGTGGTCTATTCACCCTTGTCCGTCTGCATTGAGCGAAACTTATATTAGGCCTTGTTTAGATATTGCTTTCCTTGAAACAAGCGCTCTTCTTGCGATTCTACACGTGCTGCACATAGGGCATTTCAATTGGCTGCCCTATGTGCGTTTTGAGTGACACGCTTCGCCCATTATTTTAATGCGCATTTTGCCACGATTACTGAGTAACAATTGTGGCAGAATCGCATTGCGTTTGGGATGCATGTTGCGTGTTTTGTCACGACTTAGAATTGTGGGCACATTTTCAGCGATTCTACCTGCGAATTCTAAATTGCCTAACATTTAGGAGGCCTAAATGTATGATAATAATGATAATGATAACAATGATGATGCAATTCAAGTAGAAATCCCATTCTCTCCCATGGGGCTGGTTCACAGCTAGGAGGGCAGCACAGGGGCTTAGTGGTCAGTCCTCCTGCCTTGTAGCAGTTGGGTCATTGATGCAAGTACCAGACATGGATCGACATGCATGAAGTTTGCATGTTTGCAAAGGTTTCCTGCCAACCCGCGCACAAATGTGTTGGAAGGTTGATTGGCTCCTGTTTAAATGGGCCCATCAGTCGGGGACAGTTATGATCGTACATTGTGTGTAAAGTGCGGCATAAATTGTGGGCGCCATGGAAATGTCTGCAATAAATAAAGAATACGTCTCGGCTGAATTGGAAAGGGAACTCTACGGGCCCATTCACACCTACGCATGTGCTTACCCATTAGCATTTCCAAAGCTGTTCCTCACTATTTCTTCAGACAGTATTAATGATTCCTATCACGCTCCGGCAGTGATCCATGAAGCTTCAAAGGCTTGCAATGTAACAGGTTCACTTTAAAGAGCTTCCTCTGAAAATGTCTAATGCCTGGCTCATCTGCTGATCCTCCGTCTTCCCTGTGATCTACAGTAATTCACTGACCTGTTACTAGGATATACAAAGGGAGTTCTGACTTCTCTTTCTGGATGCTTGATTGCATGTGCGGGTGCACTCTGAGCATGTTCCCGCACGTCACGTGTACAGCAGCCCATTTATTTCAGTGGGCTGCCCTACGTGTAATAAACGCAGGGAAAGAAGTCACTAATCTTTTGTAAAAATGCGCCGCACCGTACGTCATGATGCTGCAGAACTGTGTGGTTCGAAGCACAAAAATGCACTCATTTCCCAATATGTGGGTGTGCCATTAAGATTTAATGACACCCCCATGCATCTGCTAAAGAGCAGCACGTTACTCTGCGTGTCAGAAAAGTGCACAATTTTGCACATGTTCTGGACGTGCATAGATGTGAACCAAGAGGTACTCTGAATAGGCCATGGAGGGGATGAAATATGCCTCACAAGGTATAGGGCAGGGGTCTTCAAAATTTTCAAACAAAGGGCCAGTTTACTGTTCTTCAGACTTTAGGGGGCTGGATTGTGGCCAGTGGGGGTAAAAAGTGTCCCGGACAATGCATCAGTGAGAATAAACATGGCCTCAGGGTTGGTGGTCAGTAAGAGGAGGAGAAGCGCTCCATCATTGATAGTAGTGGGAGAAATAGTGCCCCATTGTTGGTGTCAGTGGGATTAATAGTGCCCCATCATTGATACTAGTATGAGGAATAGTGCCCTATCATTCATAATAGTGTGAAGAATAGTGCCTTATTATTGATACTAGTGTGAGGATTAATACCCTATTATTAATACTAGTGTGAGGAATAGAATACCCTATCATTGATACTAGTGTGAGGAATAGTGCCATATTATTGATACTAGTGTGAAGAATAGTGCCTTATTATTGATACTAGTGTGAGGATTAATACCCTATTATTGATACTAGTGTGAGGAATTGTTCCCTATCATTGATACTAGTGTGAGGAATAGTTCCCTATAGTTGATACTAGTGTGAGGAATAGTTCCCTATCATTGATACTAGTGCAAGGAATAGTGCCATATCATTGATACTAGTGTGAGGAATAGTGCCATATCATTGATACTAGTGTAAGGAATAGTGCCATATCATTGATACTAGTGTAAGGAATAGTGCCCTATCGTTGATACTAGTGTGAGGAATCGTGCCCTATCATTGATACTAGTGTGAGGAATAGTGCCATATCATTGATACTAGTGTAAGGAATAGTGCCCTATCATTGATACTAGTGTGAGGAATCGTGCCCTATCATTGATACTAGTGTGAGGAATCGTGCCCTATCATTGATACTAGTGTGAGGAATAGTGCCATATTATTGATACTAGTGTAAGGAATAGTGCCCTATCATTGATACTAGTGTGAGGAATAGTGCCCTATCATTGATACTAGTGTGAGGAATAGTGCCCTATCATTGATACTAGTGTGAGGAATCGTGCCCTATCATTGATACTAGTGTAAGGAATAGTGCCCTATCATTGATACTAGTGTGAGGAATAGTGCCCTATCATTGATACTAGTGCGAGGAATAGTGCCATATTATTGATACTAGTGGGAAGAAAAGTGCCCCATCATTGATACTAGTGAGAGCAATAGTGTCCTATCATGATTGTTAGTGTCAGGAATAGTGCCCCACTGTAAGTGTCAGTGGGAGGAATAGTGTCTCAATTCATTGGGAGGAAAAGTCCTCCAAGGGTCGGATAAAAGTTAGCAAGAGGCCTCATCTGGTCCTTGGGCCTTAGTTTAGGGACCTCTGGTATAGTAATTCACACAAATCAAGAACTTGGTGGTCAGGCAGTTAATTACTCCCCACCGCACAATGGACCTAATAATTTGGCGAGAAGTCTTGAAAGGGTAATCATATGCAAAATTGTCACAAAAAAGTTGCAAATTGTAGAAAATTATCTCTTATGTCGAAGTCACCATACTTTATAAGGAGTCCTACGCCACCTACTGCCTGGTGCACTCAGGCATCCAAAATAAATGGAACCTTTTCAATTATATTTTGCACAAATTGCAACATGTCTGTGTGTGAAATGTTGCAAATAGGCATTCACATACGCGGCTTGGGAGCAGTAAAACCAGATGGTTGAGCTGCGTTTTTTTTTACCTGTACACAAGCTATGCGGTGTTCGCAGCCACAGAAAAACTGATACAGCATTTCACTTTTGGTGGGTGGTGCCACTGCCAAACACAACTAATGCAGCTCTATGAGGCCACACTGCAAC
The DNA here is from genome assembly GCF_965119305.1 of Pelophylax lessonae. Taxonomy (NCBI): domain Eukaryota; kingdom Metazoa; phylum Chordata; class Amphibia; order Anura; family Ranidae; genus Pelophylax; species Pelophylax lessonae. The sequence goes on along the minus strand of NC_138779.1, from coordinate 204,314,973 downwards.
CGCGTGCAATGCATGCAATTGAGGCACAGTAGAACAGCAATTCTAGGCAGGGCTGAGGATAAGGCAGTAGAGCCAGCCTTCTTATACTGAGCCCGGGCCCCATCAGTTCAAAAGGCTCGGGCACCTGCTGAGCAGAAGGGCCGGCTGTACTGTCCTATTGGAGACACCAATCCTCTTCTTCCTCCCCCCTGCAGCGCTGCCAGCTTCTCCTCTTCTTTCCCCCTCCAGATGCACTGCAAGGGATTGGCTCTAGCACATGCGCCCATTCCATCTGCTTCCTGGGCCCTTTAGTGTGCCCCTTTTCCCAGCAGCAATGCCAGCTTCCCTCCTCTCCTCTCCCGCCAGCAGCTGCTGCTGGCACACATTAGGGTGTTTCAAGATGGAAAGCAGAGGAAGGGGTCAGTAAATATGTAATTTACTGACTCCTTCCTTTCCTGAATGAACACAGGGCTCGATCAATATCAATCACTCCTGTGTCCATTCATCACTGAAGCATAGTATTCATTCATCTGTGCAGCTAAGGCTACAGAGAAAGGGACTGATAAATCTATGTGCTCAATCACTTTTGGCCGGGGGGCCCTGTCAGGTAGGCTATATAGGGCCCCATGATTACCCACAGCAGCCCTGATTATAGGCAATATATCACCTCCTCACCTCCTCCCAAACACTTCTGAAACGTGATTCAAGGGTGGGTTGCTTTTCAGAGGAGCCAAATCCCGGCTGCATGTAAGACCGGGCTTATGGGTATTTCACTATTTCTGATGCACATGTCACATTCAGGAAGAACATGCATTGTAAATCACTGTTTTGTTTGGCGCACTACTATAAATGTCGCCACTTGCTCTGTTTTAATGTCACACTGCTAATAGTGTATTGGGCTCAATATATATATATATATATATATTTTTTTTTTTTAGAATCTGTTTAAAATACGCCCTAGGGTGCAATGTATTTCACAAAGGAATAGCTTTTGTCCAGGATGAGGTTACATGATGTCCTAAGGCAGGGGTGTCAAACTCAATTTCATCAAGGGCTGCATCAGCAATATGGTTGTCCTAAAAAAGCCAGTTGTATCTGCAAGACTATATTAATATACTCCTTGTGCTGATGCCAGAAAGAAGTCTGGTGGAGCTGGGAAGCAGGGTCTGGAGGAGGACCAGAGGAGGGTTGGAGTCAACTGAATGCTGAGACCAGGGAAGACGGAGACAAGAGTGTGCTTTTGTTGCACAGGGAGTGCAGGATCTGTAGGAGGAGTTCTTCTTTGCTGCTGACTGCTGATGGGGGGGGGGGTTGGGGGAGGCAGGCAGAGACAAGCCTCTCCACTGTTGCACTGAGAAGCGCTGGATCTGGTGGAAGAGTTCTGTCCTCTTCTTTGCTGCCAACTGCTGAGATAAAGTGGGGGCCGAAACCAGAGGGTGATGCAGGAGAGGTGTGAGAGCCACATGAAATAGTCTGGAGGGCCGGATTTCGACCCGCAGGCCTTGTGTTTGACTTATAAGCCTTTCATTCAAAATAAGCCTCTAGCTGAAACTGGGTTCATTTACCGAAAGTTTATGAAGTTGACTTGTGATGGTGGTACCAGAGGGAGATCAGATCATGTATACACATTTTCCCAACTTGGGAATTCTATGGGCACCTTTAAATGGACTTGTCAGAGCTTTTCTACTTTTAAAAGCATCAGTCCTCCCAAGGAGACACCTCATTTTAATAGGCAGAAAACTTTCTATGGGTACTGCTCTGAAACTAGGAGAAACTAGGAGAGCTAATCTAATGACCACCTTCCTGTCCAGTGGTAGTACCCCAGTGGACCATAACGGCACTCTCACATTGACATGAAGGTTTGACCAAGATGAACCTTCATGGATTTGACAGGGGATAGTGGTGTCTGAGGACGATCAGATCATACATGCACATTTCCCCAACTTGGGAAGTTTACGGGTTTCTTTAAATGGACTTGTGATCACTTTTCAACTTTTAAAAAGCAGAAGTCCCCCCAAGAAGGAGGCACCTCAATGTAATAGGCAGAACACTTTCTATGAATTCTCCTCTAAAACTAGGGGAACTATTGTAACGATCATCTGCCCATCCAGTGGTAGCGTCCCAGTGGCCCAAAACAATCCTCTCACATAAACATGAACGTTTGACCAAGATGATGGTGGTACCTGAGGGAGGTCCTGTTGTGCATGCACATCTCACCAACTTGGAACCTTCATTAAGACCTGACAGCATTTTTTTCGACTCTAAAAAAGGAGAAATCCTATCAAGAAGAAGACACCTCAAAATAATTCCCAGAAAGCCTCCTAAAAGTACTCCTCTGAAACTAATTTCACTATTCCTTTTTCCAAATATTCCCAATTTCTGGGGAAATAGTCTAAAGATCACCTGCCTGTCCAGTGGTAGTGGGCCATAACGGCACTTTCCCACAAAAAGAAGATTTAACCAAGATACACATTTATGGATTTGGTGGCTGATGGCTTGGTGGAGGAGCCAATGGGAGGTCAGATTGTGTGTTATTCTCAGTAACCCGGGCACCTTAATCACGTAGACCTGTAAGCACTGTTCCACTTTTACATTACAACATTTCATCCAAACAGGTAATAGTGGTGCCTGATCAACGTCAGGTCATGCATGTACATTTCCCCAACCTAAAGCCCTGTACACACGTACAGATTGTTGGCCGTAAATTGTCGCCAACGTCCGATCAGCCGATTGTAGGCTTGTTAGTATGATGCTTCTGACAACCAACTGCGACTTTTCGGCCGAAAAAAATCTGGTGTGCATGCTATAAAATTTTTGTTGGCCAACAACAGAACGGCCGATTGTTCCTCAGTCAGTACAGATTTCGTCAGACAAAAATCAGATGAGCAAGACTGGGCATGCTCAGAGAAGAAAAAACACACGGAAAGTAAACCATCACATGACATCACTTCTGTAGTTGGTTTTTGCTGGCCAACAAAAGTCCAGTGCAAGTCTAGAGCACATTTCAACCAACAAACAACACTGGACAAAAGACGGCCGATCGGTCGGCCAACAATCTGTGCATGTGTACAGGGCTTTAGAAGTCTAGGGGAACCTTTAAATGGACTTGTCAGCACTTTTCAACTTTTAAAAAGCAGTAGCCCTCCGAAACAGACAACTCAACATACAGTACTTGCCAGAAACCCTGCTATGAGTACCTCTCAGAAACTAGTTTCACTTTTTTTTGCTGATCTCTCTAACGTCTGGGAAATATTTTAATGACTGGCGACTAATGACCAGTGACTAATAGCCATCTGCTTGCCCAATGGTGGAGTCCCAGTGGTCCATTACAGCGGTCTCATTGGACAGGAGAATGGCAGTTGATGGGGCTTAGCCCTGAAGTAAGGAAAGCCATGCTGCAGTAACAAAGTGAAACTCATTTCAGAGACGCACACACAGTAGAGTTTTCCATTAAAGGTAATGATGTGATAGGACCTTTTTTATTTTACAATTTATGTATATGAACATGGCCCCCATGATGTATATACATTTTCAGTGCATGATCATAGAGCTTTAAAACCTTATTGTATTCATATATCCAGTGCTGTATTTTAACCTAGGCCAAGAAGGCCCAGGCCTAGGGCAGCACTTTGCAGGGGGGCAGCAAAAAAGCCGCCCTCCCCTCCACTGAGACTCTATTGGGCACTGGTTACTAGAGCCACCTCTCTCTTACCCCCTCTCTCTCTCTCACTTATCCCCTCTCTCTCTCCCACCCCCCTCTCTCATCCCCCTCTTTCTCTCTCTCTCTCTCTCGTTCTCTCTCTCATCCCCCTCTCTCTTGTTCTCTCTCTCACCCCCTCTCTCTTGCTCTCTCTCTCATCCCCCCCTCTCTCTTGCTCTCTCTCTCTCACCCCCCCCCCTCTCTCTTGCTCTCTCTCTCTCATCCCCCCTCTCTCTCATTCCCCCCTCTCTCTCTCTCACCCCCCTCTCTCTCTCATCCCCTTCCTCTCTCTCTCTCTCTCTCATCCCCTTCCTCTCTCTCTCTCTCACACCCCCCTATCTCTCTCTCGATTTGATCCCCCCTCTCTCTCTCTCTCCCCCCTCTCTCTCCCTCCCTCACACCCTCTCTCCCTCTCTCTCTCTCTCCCTCCCTCACCCCCTCTCTCTCTCTCATCCCCCTCTCGTGAGATCTCAGGGGTTCATGCTGGGACTCGTAGTCTTTCAAATTTGGAGGGAGTCACATCCGTTAAAAGAGGGGTGGAGCAAATTTACATAGGAGGAGGAAGGGGGGGGGGGGGAGGCACCCAATTTTAGTCTGGCCTAGGGCAGCACAAAACCAAAATACACCATTGCATATATCCACATGTTATCCATATCTGCTCATTCCATATGTAACCCATGCTTCTTTGCATCACAGTGATTGTGCTTTACTGCTCCTATTGCTCAGTTCCAGTCTATCAGTCCAATTGAATACAATAGGTTCTCAAAGTGTCTCCCAGTAGGTGTTTAGTAGAGATGCTGGCTCTACTGTCTAAGGATATATCCGCTGGTGGAGGACTCTTTAAATCACTGGATGCCATACCCCTAGTGATAGGATCTGCTACTGTTACAGAAGAGAGATCAGCGCCATCACAAGAAGATTTCCTATCAAATTGAGAAATTCCCACACATGATGTCATAAGTGCTTGTTTTTGCTAAACTGAGAATTGCATTGGACCATCAAATCATGGGGAGGGGGGCGGGGCTGAGCCATTCCAGGCCACCCAATGAAATGCAGAAACAAAACTATAAAACAGCATACAGAACGTGAACATTGCTTTAAGAATTCCTTTCGGGTAAAAATGACAAACCGAGATACAAATGAATTCAGAACGTATGGCACCTGTGTGGAGGAAAAACGCTAGGCTGTCTTTGCTGACCCCCTCCTAAAAAAATAATATTGGCCTGGCTGTCTTAGGCTTCCATGGTTTTTGAGCCACTGACATGGGAATGGAACTCCTGCATCCTTGTCATTGACTCAAAAAGTAATAAAGCTGCTGGATCAGCCAGACAACTAGCATCTTCAGAAGGGAAAGGTCAGCCATGGCAGCCGCTATAAGCCTCTGAACTCAGGTTTCCTTTAATTGAGCTTGCTGTAATGTCCTTTCCTTCCCCCTAATGACCTAAGTGACATCAATCAGTGCAGCTATTGCATTGCCTCAGTATGATCTGCAGCGGTCATAGCCAACAGCCTGGAACCCAGCTCATTCATCGCAAGTGTGAAACCCAAGTAACCAATCAGAAATCATCTCTCTGATGATAGGACTGACATCTCATTGGCTCTTGTGGGTTGCTATACTTTGCACCTACCAAGGCTGTTATGCAATGCTCACTAAGATATGCATGACTGGGTACACGTACATGAAGAAGATGTAGATGTTGGCCATGTCTGTTCTGGAGACACTGGAAAAGTTGTTTTTTTGCGTCAAAAGTAACAAATCAAATTGATCAAAAAAATATTATCTGAGAACCCCAACATTGATTTCACAGGGAGAAAAGTGCTACAGAAATATTACTATTATTAATATTTTATTACTACTTTTATTAGTAATACAATTTATTATAATTATTATTATTGCTGTTTTTATTATTCTTTTTTTTTTTTGCTATTTTTTATACTTGTTACATTTCTTCTTCCTCTCCTTCTTCTTCTTATTTTTACTATTTTTATTATTATAATTTTTTTATGATTATTGCTGCTTCTATTACTAATATTATTACAATTATTATTATTACTATTTATATACTTGTTATAATTCTTCTTGCTGTCCTTCATCTTCTTCCTATGTTCACTATTTTTTATTTATTATTACAATTCCTCTTCTTATTTTTCATGAAAGCCCCACTACTAGTAGTCAACATGATCTATAAAGGGTTAACACAAGCCCAAAGAAGTATACATAGGAGGTCCCATAAAATATTTAAGTCTTGTCCAGTTTCGAGTCATTACCATTATTATTATTTTTGCTGCTTCTATTTTTGTTATTATTACAATTATCATTATTGCTATTTTTATACTTGTAACAATTATTGTTGTCCTTCATCTTCTTCTTTTCACTATTTTTATTATTATTACAATTTTTATTTTTTTTCATGAAAGCCCCACTACTAGTAATCAACATGATCTATAAAGGGTTAACACAAGCCCAAAGAAGTATACATGGGAGGTCCATAAAATATTTAAGTCCAGTTTCGAGTCATCACCATTATTATTATTATTGTTGCTTCTATTTTTGTTAATATTACAATTATTATTAAACCTATTTTTATACTTGTAACAATTATTCTTGTCCTTCCTCTTCTTCTTCTTTTCACAATTTTTATTATTATTACAATTCTTCTTTTTTTTCATGAAAGCCCCATTACTAGTAATCAACATGATCTATAAAGGGTTAACACAAGCCCAAAGAAGTATACATAGGAGGTCCCATAAAATATTTAAGTCTTGTCCAGTTTTCGAGTCATTACCATTATTATTATTTTTGCTGCTTCTATTTTTGTTATTATTACAATTATCATTATTGCTATTTTTATACTTGTAACAATTATTGTTGTCCTTCATCTTCTTCTTTTCACTATTTTTATTATTATTACAATTTTTATTTTTTTTCATGAAAGCCCCACTACTAGTAATCAACATGATCTATAAAGGGTTAACACAAGCCCAAAGAAGTATACATGGGAGGTCCCATAAAATATTTAAGTCCAGTTTCGAGTCATCACCATTATTATTATTATTGTTGCTTCTATTTTTTGTTAATATTACAATTATTATTAAACCTATTTTTATACTTGTAACAATTATTCTTGTCCTTCCTCTTCTTCTTCTTTTCACAATTTTTTATTATTATTACAATTCTTCTTTTTTTTCATGAAAGCCCCATTACTAGTAATCAACATGATTTATAAAGGGTTAACACAAGCCCAAAGAAGTATACATGGGAGGTCCCATAAAATATTTAAGTCTTGTCTGGTTTTGAGTCATCACAATCTGTTAAAAAAAAAAAAAAAGCGCCCCCCCCCAAATTTTTTTTTTAATAATAGCCCCCCCCCCCCCCCATCATCATCAACGTCAGTAAATCTGGCATTTAAATTGTCAGGCCTTGCAGTTCTTCGAACTACGCAGAATTGCTGATCAACACGCAACATTTTATAATCACACAGTATCATCAGATTAACCCCTCGCTGTTGCAAACCAATGCTTTCCATAGGTATGAAACTAGAATGATGAGGGTATCAGTTAATGGATAAGAAGATGCAAATCGGCCCCCAACATCCAATCCATCCAGATTCCAAGAGGCCATTGGAACGCAGTAGTCCTATGCAGGGGTGCACAGACACAACAAACACCAAACAAGCTGGATGGTAACGGGGCTGGATGTGTTGACATCCAAGCATGGGCTATAGAACCCTTTTCCTAGACAGGCCGTCCATTGTAGTCTATTCCATGCACAGGGTTGCAGAGACATCACTGTGAAAGCAGACAGCTGCAATAACTCTGTAGGATAGGGTAATGTAAAGACACATATTGGAGTTGCAGATGGGAACTATACAGCTCTATAGATACGCCAGCCATTAATGTTCCCACTCCGGAACAGATGCTGTACACAGCAGGTCCTACATACAGCTGCAATACATACATCCTATTAGGCATAACCCCCCCCCCCCTTCAATCCATCCCCATCATCTCTTCCTCTGTCCCCCATCTAGGGTCTCTTAGCAGGATCAGAGGTCAGCGCAGACCCTGCCTATTTGTTTTCTGTCTCATTGATCCAACAGCATGTCATCAACGCAGGGACTATGGAGGCATCGCATTAACCCTTGCACCGCCTGGGCCAAGGTACAGATCTGCAGGGGGAAAGGATAATTAGAATGTCAAAGAAGAGAAGAGGAGGGG
>NC_138779.1:204160113-204306879 GCF_965119305.1 Pelophylax lessonae | reverse complement strand
ATCGGGTTGAGGTCAGGACTCTGTGCAGGCCAGTTACGTTTCTACACCCCAAACTCGCTCATCCATGTCTTTATGGACCTTAATTTGTGCACTGGTCCAAATAATTTGGTGGAGGGGGGATTACGGTGTGGGGTTGTTTTTTTAGAGGCTGGGCTTGGCCCCTTAGTTCCAGTGAAGGGTACCAGGCCTTCTCGTCTACATCAGTGCCTGACCTCACAAATGTGCTTCTGGAAGAATGGTCAAACATTCCCATAGACACACTCCTAAACAGGGGAGGACTGGACCAGGGGGCAATTGCCCCCTTGGCTGCTCTGATGCCCCGTAAAAAGGATGCATCGCTTCTGCCACAGAAGTGCAACAAAGGATTCCTGGAAATAAAAGTTAAATGCCCCCACCGCTAAACCAACTGAGTGCGGGATGAAGACCAAGAACAGAGCGCAGGCCTCCCCCCAGCATGAATAGTGTAAACTGTGTCTGAGCAGAGGCCAGTTTCATGCCCCACTGGAGACTCTCCTCACATAGCTAGCCCCGACTGAGCTGTCCCAGCTCCCCCCAAACCGCCCCCTGCTGGCAAGGTAGGGAACTTGGATTCGGCCGGTGAGTAGGGAGTACCTGGAGCAGAGCTTCAGCCTGGATTGGGGGTCAGGCGGTGGCCGGGAAGAGGGTGAGTGGGTGGGGGGCTGAGTCACTGCACTATGGGCCTCTGGTTTGTACTTGCCTCCTGGGCTGAAAGTTGCCTGTGGCTGCATAGAGACCAGGGTCTGTAGTTCTGTCCTCTATGCTGAAACAAGGTAGGGGCAGAAATGGGGAGGGGGCCACAGTTGCAGGAGAGGTGTGAGGGCCACATGAAATAACCTGGAGGGCCGGATTCGGCCCGGGGGCCTTGTGTTGGACACATGTGTTATAGAGGTTGCATAGACAGTCCAACTCCTCCAGGATGGCACATCAATATGTGTAATTGACAGAAGGTTTGCTGTGTCTCCCAGCAAAGTCTCAAGAGCATGGAGGAGATTCCAGGAGACAGGCAGATACTCTAGGAGAGCTGGACAGGCCCGTAGAAGTTCCTTAACCCATCAGTAGGACCAATATCTGCTCCTTTGTTTAAGGAGGAACAGGATGAGCACTGCCAGAGCCCTACAAAATGACCTCCAGCAGCCACTGGTGTAAATGTCTCCGACCAAACAATCAGAAACAGACTTCATGAGGGTGGCCTGAGGGCCCGACATCCTCTAGTGGGCCCTGTGCTCACTGCCCAGTACCGTGGAACTCGATTGGCCTTTGCCATTGAACACCAGTACTGGCAGGTCCGTTGTTCTATCAGAACACCACTACCCATCAGAAAATGCAATGGAAGGGACGTTGCAAACACAATTGATTAATGCGCATGCTCTATGGGTTCCAACATGGCCGATATGCGTTTCAATAGGTTTCCAAATGTGACAGAACATGAAGGCAGCAGTGGACATCTTCTTACACCCAAGCAACTCTTCAATTTCACACTTATTTTAGCAATTAACTCACCTTATATACTGAAAATGAGTATTTCACCATGACCAAGTGAAATAGTCAATTCACAATATGATCAGTTTGTCGCTTAGCAGTGCGGGGTGTACCAAGATGGCCATCGCCACCTTCTGCCTGTGGGTTTCTCGCTATATTTACTATAATACAATAATAATACAAATGTAATACTGGGATTCAGTATATAAGGGTTTACTGCTAAAAAAAAGGTGGGAAATTGAAGACTTGCGTGGAGTAAGAAGATGTCTGCCGTTGCTTCATGTTCTGTCAAATTAGGAAACCTATTGGAACGCATAGCAGCCATGTTTGAATGCATGGCGCATGAGCAGTAAACAATTTCTGCTCAGAACGTCACTTCCATTACATTTTCTGATGGGTAGCAGTATTCTGACAGGACACCATCACTGGCGCCCTGTGATTTCCACAGATGAGAGCAGGTTCACCCTGAGCACATGTGACAGACGTAAAAGGGTCTGGAGAAGCCGTGGAGAATGTTATGCTGCCTGAAACATCGGTTTGATTGGTTTGGCGATGGGTCAGTAATGGTCTGGGGAGGCATATCCATGGAGGGACGCACAAACCTCTACAGGCTAGACAACGACATCCTGACTGCCATTAGGAATCAGGATGAAATCCCTGGACCCACTGTCAGACCCTACTGGTGCAGTGAGTCCTGGGTTCCTCCTGGTGCACGACAATGCCCGGCCTCATGTTGCGAGAGTATGCAGCCAGTTCCTGGAAGATGAAGGAATTTATACCATTGCATGGCCCCCATGCTCGCCTGACCTAAATCCAATAGAACACCTCTGAGACATTATGTTTCAGTTGATCTGACGCCGCCAGATTGCATCTCAGTCTGTTCAGAAGCTCAGTGATGCCCTGGTCCAGATCTGGGAGGAAATACCCCAGGACACCATCCACCTTTTCATTAGGAGCATGCCCCGATGTTGTCAGGCATGCATACAAGCACATGGGGGCCAAACTACTGAGTACCATTCTGAGTTGCTGCAATGAAATTTCAGCAGAATGGACTAGTCTGCTGCATAATTTTTTCACTTTGATTTTCGGGGTGTCTTTGAGTTCAGCCCTCAGTAGGGTGATAATTTTCATTTCCATCAAACAATGTGGCATCCTTTCCTTCCTAACACATTACCCAGTCCATACCAGTATAGATTCTAACACATTACCCAGTCCATACCAGTATAGATATCCAGCATGGGATTTTTCCCAAATGAGATCTGATGTGCTTTCAAAGTGTTCCTTAATTTTTTTTGAGCAGTGTATATTTTCATATATCCTTTCATCATTTATTTATCACTGTCAGGAATAACATTTTTTAAACATTGTTTTTTAATTTGAAACATTGTATCAGGTTCACTTGACGTAAGCATCAGGTGGCTCAGTAGCAGGTTTCAATTAGACAAAAGGAGCTGCACAGCAAGCTGTGTGTTTTGTAATGTCTCGTTAGCTAACCCATAGTATTCTGCTAATCCTTTGTTACATAATAAAAGATAATTTCCAAAATAAAGTGATCAAAAATAATGAATGCATACGAGTGATAAGGTGACTACAAAAATGGTAACCTGCCTGCTGTTTAACTTCAGGTTCCAATGACTTTTCTATGAATAGGGCCTCATTCACTTTAGCAGTCGAGAAGTGGTAAAACCCTGCGGTTTAGCCACATTTTTACTGCCCCCCCAACTGTTCCCCCTTTAGCAGCTAGGATAGTACACATGCCAAGACCACAATGCTTTGCTTTACGGCCACAGCAGGAATTATAGCCGCTGTCACTCAAGGGAATAGGGCCACTTTGCAAGTGCTCTGTGCCCACAGTTGCGGCAGCGTGAAGTTCAAGGGGTTAAAGTAGGTGGTGATGTGGTGATTCAACAGCTTCTCATCACTTGTCAAATGCTCGCTGAAGAACAATCTGTATGTAGCACAATTCCCAGCATAGGTGTTGGCTGTGGGTCCCCCTGGGTCACCGGGTGCAACAAAGGTATACCTTTAAACATGTTTCTCCAAGTGTGAGCACTGAGACAAGGACCAGTCCAGTATCTTTGGGTTTTTAGGTTTACTTAGGAACTTGGATGGGAGAAGGGATGAGTGGGATACTCCAACAACTGAACTATGCACAATTAAGCATGAACTCTAGAAAATGCTGCTTGATGCTGGTTAACGCTGGCTGGATGCCTGTTAACGCGAACTTGACACTTATGACTTTGCCATTGACTAATAAAGTCCTTTTTAGCTCCCTGAGGTACTTCTTGCTATGGTAGCTGACAGTACACTTTGACTGCACTGCTGAACACTTCAGGGCCCACACTGGTGCCCCTTTCACTTCCTTATCTTCAGGGCTTTAAGAATTGGCACCCCCTTTCCCTGTCACAACTACTGGTTAGCTGGCTCCTGGATCCCCTTGACCTTCTGGAGTGGTCCCCTTTCCTAGGCAGACCCCTGGGCAGATCTTAAAGAGGAAGTAAACCCTCCTCTGACACTTTTACCTATAGGTAAGCCTATGATAAGGCTTACCTATAGGTACTGTAAATATCTCCTAAACATGTACCGTTTAGGAGATATTTACCTTACATGCAGCCAGTGATGTCACTGGCGCATGCGCTCTGAAGGAACGGCCGCTGGTGCCGTTCCTTCAGAGCTCCGTGCCGTGACCGTCGGCTCCCGCGCACGTGAGCGGGAGTGACGTCGCCGTGGCTCCGGCCAATCAGATGGCCGGATGCCGCGATCCCGGAAGATGGGCGACTGGACATGTCGCCCGTCATAGAGCTAAGCGGGCGGCACGGTGGGGGCTCGTTCTAAGGTAAGTATTTCATAATGAGCTGGTATGCGATGCATACTAGCTCATTATGAGTTTCTCTTGAAGGTTGCAAAAAGAAGAAAACATTTTTTTGGGGGTTTACAACCTCTTTAAGTACTCAGAATACTGTTTTTCCTGAAGACTTCTGCCCAGCAGCTCCACTCGGTCAGCAACACTCTGGATTCCTCTCTGCAGCACAGCTCAACCTCTGATCCTCTTAGGCCATCACCTCCTCCTGGGACTGATGCTCCCCCCAAAAGACGCTCTGTCACATGCTTCCTCAGGATTTATTCCCAATCCCAGGGTGCATTGTGGCAAACTCATCCACTGGGATAGTCATAAACCCTGGTGTGTTATTGGCTAGGTTTCCTCCACCGTCCAACAAGATCCCTCATTGGATTCAGTTGGGAGACTCCCCAGACACAACAGACACACCTTGAAACATGTGACAGCTAGTTAACAATTCAGGCCCCCCCTGATAAGCAGACAGGGCCACATAAGTATTTACCTAGCACCTACCTGGGAGGGTGCTACATGTACACAAATCATTTTCAGAAATCAAAACACGTGTAGCTCAGCAGGAGGCATGTTGGACCTCTTCAGAGGGACCACTGCTTCCACTCACTTTCACCTAACAGTCTATACTGCCACACATGTAAACTTAGCCTAAGTCAGACCTAAATGCACAGCTCATGCTGTCTTCTGATTAAAGAGCTCTAACTCTGAGTTAGCAGGGGTGTGTCGGACCTCTTTAGAGAGACCACTGCTTCCACCTACTTTCACCTAACAGCTCATACTGCCACACATGTACACTAAACCTAAGTCAGACCTAAGCAGAGCTCATGCTGGCTTCTGATTAGAGAGCTTTAGCTCTGACTCAGCAGAGTGTTGTGGACCTCTTCAGAAATCAAAACACGTGTAGCTCAGCAGGAGGCATGTTGGACCTCTTCAGAGGGACCACTGCTTCCACTCACTTTCACCTAACAGTCTATACTGCCACACATGTAAACCTAGCCCAAGTCAGACCTAAATGCACAGCTCATGCTGGCTTCTGATTGGAGAGCTCTAACTCTGAGTCACCAGGGGTGTGTTGGACCTCTTTAGAGAGACCACTGCTTCCACCTACTTTCACCTAACAGTCCATACTGCCACACTTTTAGGGCTCTTTCGCACGGGCTTTCCGTATGTCCGCAAATTATCCTATTTTTTTGCGGATGATTTGCGGACATAATGTAAGTCTATGGCATTGCGGATGTCAGCGGAATACCATCCGCTGACATCCGATTTCCTTCCTTTCAGTTCTGTTCCATTTTTTCGAACGGAACAGAACCCTATTTTTGTTCCGTGTAAAAACGGAAAGGAAGGAAAATCAGATGTCAGCGGTGTCATCCGCTGACATCCGCAATCCCCATAGACTTACATTAGGTCCGCATATCATCCGCAAACGGATGGGATGATATGCGGACCTACGGAGCAGATGACAGAAATGTCATCTGCTCCGTGAAAAAAAAAAAAAAAAGTCCCGCAGCGGAGCTCTCACACGGAAAGCCCATGTGAAAGAGCCCTTAAAGTTAGCCTAAGTCAGACCTAGGCCCAGCTAATGCTTGCTTCTGATTGAAGAGCTCTGACTCAGAAGGGGTGTGTTGAACCTCTTCAGAGAGACCACTGCTTCCACCCAATTTCAGCTAACAGTCCATACTGCCACACTTGTAAAGTTAGCCTAAGTCAGACCTAAGCCTGGCTCATGCTGGCTTCTGGCTCTGACTCAGAAGGGGTGCGTTGGACCTCTGCAGAGAGACCATTGCTTCAACACAGAGAACAAGGGTCGTTCTCTACGGCACACAGGGAGGGGACATGATTTTCTACACAGGCTGTGGCTTTCTAAAAAAAAAAAAGAAACTGTAGTGCTTTGCAGACCTTATTGTTCTGATGCTCCTAGAATGTATTTATCTGATTTAAACTGAATGTTCAGTCAGGTTTTAAATCTGTGCTTTTAGATCTTCTTAAAAAAAAGAACAGAACGTATCTTTCAAATCTGTTTTTCTATTTTTTTCCCTTTTCTTTTAGTTCACCATTGTAGTCAGTGGAGCTATTTTAAGTCTGCACTCACGGATTACAAGTTTCATTACCTGTTTATGAGTCTCGCCGCTGACTTTACGAGATCCGACAACATGCTCAATGTACTCCTTGCAAGATTATTAAAAAGGAACAATAACCAAAGACAGAGTAAATAGCTTTTTCGACTATATTTATTTTTTTACTAATGCTAGAAAAGGCTCCAGTCTTGTCCAGCAGCTGAAATGAAGAAGAGCTAAAACGCATATACTTTTATATCTATTTTCATGAAACTTGCAGAACATTTTTAGTAGAGGAAAAACAATAGACAGGCAGAGCTAGTGCCTAAACCAGTGGCTCTAGGAGGCCGCGAAAGAAGCCGTGATAATAGCGGTTAGATGTAGAGGTGTGTAAAATCTGAAGGGCATTAGTGCTACATTAAAAAAAAAAATGTAACTCAACCTATTATCCTTACAGAAGCTAATTGATGGCGTTTACCAGGATCTTCTTCATTCTCAGTGCCAAAGTAGCAATATGTGGTCTGTGTTGGAGACTGCATTGGACTGACTGGATCAGTCGAAGATGGGTGATTACATGGACAAAGGGGGACCGATCTCTTCCAATGGGTCATGCCCAACTGTGGAGGGTGGTGGTGGACCCTCTTAGGGGCTTGGGCGGCTACCTTTCTGATATGACCTTGTGGTCATTTCATCAAAAAGCCTTGGGTACAAAAGAAGGAGCACCAGGGATCCAGAAAACCGTACCTTAAGTGTATGTTTCAAAAGATGTATATTGTAGTGGTAAACATATAAATCAGTCGAATGTGTTTCGGGGGAATGGAATTCCCCTTCTTCAGGGCTATTGCTGCGTGCTTTTGGATGGGAATGGTTCCTAAAATAATTGTTTACAAGATTTCAGAACTATAGAATGACAGAGTGCCAACTAGGAATGCATAGACTGCTAAATAAAAAAGAAGAAGAGGGAGTCTTTCCCACCAAAACGTGTTGGTTTGATGTATATGTTCACACCTACAATAAACGTCTTTTGAACCATACACCTAAAGTTGCAGTTTTCTTGACACTTCTTCTTTCCTACTCAAAATAGGAATATGGTCCCAAGAACAAGTAGATATGAGGGGCTGGACTTGAAATCTAGGATGTGGTGTTTTATGGGAGTCCAAGGGGTTTGCCAACAAAGGACTTGCTATTGGCCCAGGGGGCAGCTCAGGGTGTCCATCCAGAAAAGAGGGAGGCATGAGAGCCCTTATAATGCATTAAGGGACTCAAATATGGTGATTAGAGTTGGGTGAATGGTTCCGAGCCTGAGTTCAGGCCGAACATTGGCTGTTCACCCGTTCGATGAATACTCAAATTATCAGGGCGTTTGACCGTTTGTTTGGCCCACCGAATGAACAGTGCATTGGAAGCCCTGATTGGCAATGAAAGCTTTGCCCAATCAGGGCACATAGCACTGTCAGAGACATGATTGTACACTGTGATGCTTACTCTATCCAATCATGGCTCATTGCTCTTAGTCCCACCCCACACTATAAAAATATTCTTCCCATAGCAGCCATTTGCAGTGTGATTTTGGCGTGGAGAGAGAGAGAACAGGGCTCTGTTCAGTGCTACTAGCGAGTTAGTGTGCTATAGTGTGCTATTCTGATTCTATTGTGAGTGTAGAGTGTCAGTTTAGAGTGATAGTGCAGTGTGAGTGTATTGGTACCGTTTATTTTTACTTTAGTGTCACATTAGTGTGAATCTATTGATAATACAGTGTGAAAGTAGTGCGATCATTCATTTTTACTTAAGTGTCATTTTATTTTATCAGGGCAGATTTCCTGCAGTATATTTTAGTGCATTACTGCACCTTTAACACAGCATATTGCAGTGCATTACTGCACATTTACCGCAGCATATTTCAGTGCGTTATTGCAGATTTACCCCAGTATATTGCAGTGTGTAGGTGCACGTTTAACACAGTATATTTCAGTGCATTATTGCACGTTTAACACAGTATATTTCAGTACAGTATATTTCAATGCATTAGTGCATGTTTACCACAGTATATTGCAGTGCGTCTGTGCGGTTTTACTGTAGTATATTGTAGTGTGTCAGTGGAGTGTGTCTGTGTAGTGAGTACTCAAGTTTAATTGCACCAAACACCACTTTCCGTTAATTAAAGTGCATCCACATACACATTTCCCCATCTTTATTACATTTCGATAATGTGTCCCCCCCCCCCCCCATCATGTCTGGGAGGCCAACAAGGAGAGGCAGATGTTCCCATGGCACTGTGAGGGGGCCAGCAGCATCTTTGTCCACAGGCAAAGGTGGACGTGGTCCATTCTCAGGCAGGGCATAATTTCCTCTGTTTAGTGATGTGGCCCATGCTATCCAGCCACAGCATGCAGAGGAGGTGGTGGACTGGCTTACTAAACCACCCTCATCCTCCTCATCCTCCATCACCCAGGCAGAGACAAGTGCATAGTCTACGGCAGCTGCCAGAGTGGCTAAATCTGCCTCCTTTCCACCACCAACACCCAAAGCCCAATTTTTCCACCACTGTTTGACTGGGGCATATAATTTCAGTTTTTCACAGGAAGTCCAATTCTTTATTTCATTAAGAATACCGCTATAGGGTTAGGGTGTGAAGGCACCGCCAACAAACAAAGCCCAACTTTTTGGCACTTGTTACTTCTATCCAAGGTCTGCGAAAGAGACACCAAAATGTATCCAAAAAAATTCTAATCTTGTTCCAAGTGCACTAAATTGTGGCCTAATCATACAGACTGGCCCCAAGCCATTGTTTAAAAAATAAAGAAAGCTTGCAGGGAAAATTTCATTTGTTTGGCTTTATAAATATCATAATTGCTGCAGCATGTTCTATATACGGTACAGATGTGCCACTTTTCAGGCAGACTAATGGGACTCCCCACGCATTATATTTAAAGGAATTTTTCATTTTTATTGTTATTTCTCATTTTTATGGTTTCACTTTAAGCATCAGTAAATCACTGTTAATTCAAAAATGATTTTTTTACAAACTTTGTGTTCATTGATACATGTCCTCCAGGGCAGTACCTGGACCCCATAACCATTGTATCCCCAATTACTTGTATATAACCCTTCAAAATGGGCACTGGGGCACCGAGGGGGGGTTATTCAGCCCATGTCTAATGGTGATTAACTCAAAAGGTTTATAACTAGGACTAAAAAGAAAATGACTTACAACAGTTGAGTCTGCAGTCACCCTGTGGGGTAAAGACACACAACCTTCCATAGGCGCAGATGGAGAAAACTCTGTCTCCACACAGAATACAAAAGATCAGTCTCAATGCTTTGGGGGTCTCGATACTGGATCCTCTGTGGGGTTTTCAGATGGGCGTTGAAGATTGTGATTTAGAAAAGTAAAAAAAAACCCTTGGGTGGTCTAATCGGCTGTTGTCATTTCTCTAGGAATGGGTCGGAGTAATCTGCTTTTAAGAGCAGAAGATGGCTAGACTTAGTGACTACCACAATGGGAGGTTGGGTTTTTTTAAGGGGCAATGTTTTCCCAAATTGAGAACTCCAAAAAAAAAAACAACAAAAATGCGCTTGAAGGTTGTCTTAAGAGTCCATAATAGTTTATAGCAGATAATAACAGGAAGATAAAAGGTATGCAATGTGTTTCGGGGCCCACAATTCCCCCTTCACCGGGGATTAAATGAATGTGACAATACTTCTTTTAGGACTCTGATCTAAAGACTCCTGAATTTTTTTCTCTATCCGTCATGATAGATGTATTCTAGAGGGAACTGTGAAGGAGAACTGTGGGGCCTGAGTGTGTGCTACTGTAGAGAAAAGCTAAATTAAGAGTTTTAATTTCCCTAAAATGTTCTAAAATTTGGGGAGATGTTGACAAAATTTTGACCTTTCAGCAAAATTCATTGGAGTCAATTGGTAAGGCAAAATTAAAGCTTCACTCCAACCTGCTGCTTCTCTACTGCGCTCAGAGAATTTTCTTTCAGCCATTAGGTGTTCTCAGTCTTCCAGATTGAATGACACCCAGTCATTTAACCTGGAAGACAGAGGACATTCTGTGAGTGCAGGACATCATGACTCTGCCTCCATCGGTAGCCTTCACTCACATACAATGAAATAGATAGCTGTGCTAACATCAGGTCCAATGCTGCTCTCTGAATTGTTGAGAAATGTCCATTGATAGCTAAAAAGAAGAGGGATCCCCTAAGGGTTTGGGACTTTAATGGCACTCAAATAGATGCAAAAAGTACATAAAAAATGTAATTTACATTTGTAATAAATATATTTTTTATGTACTTTTTGCATCTATTTGAGTGCCGTTAAAGTCCCAAACCCTTAGGGGATCCCTCTTCTTTTTAGCTATTGCTTCTCGGGATGTGGCACCTCTAATTACAAGGGGGTTTGTGTCTGTGGATTATCTTTGAATGTCCATTGATATGACAAGAAGAGGCAAAGAGGAAGCAGTTATTTGACCGGCTTGAGGACACATGGAAAAGGTAAGTAAAAATAAATGCTTCTGGGGCCTCTAGGTGGACTATTAGTGGTGGAACTGATGAGTCTGTAGTTGGGCTTTAAAATACAGACAGCTCTGACCCCTTCACAGAATTTCCCAATGTCTATGTGATTTTACAGACCATGCCTTTTTATCAAGCCACACTCTCTTCCCCATACAGATGAACCCCTATTCCTCAATTTCACCTGCTGGCAGTTACCTCATATATGCCACATTCCACTTTTTCAAAGAAATGTTTGAACCACATGCTCTCTTGGCATATATTAGGCCACCAGGCCTAACTTAGTGTTTTCCTGCCAAACATCACATATGCCGGGCCAAAGTTTTTTTTCTCCAAACTTTTTTTATTACAATACGACATGCCTCAGGCATAAAGCTTTATGGTAAATATGTTCATTTGCTATGTTTGATGCCACTTTAGACTATCCACAAAGCCTTCAGAAACAAATCTATCTGTGATGGCTTAAAGTTAAGCAGGTAATGTAGCAAAGCAGGCCAGAAACTCAGCAGGATTCTGCTATATAAAATGGGTTATTAGCGGTAGGCAGCGAGAGAAAAGCTTGTAACTCCGCTTTATAGATCACTGGTGAGATCTCGCCTGGAATATTGTGTTCTGTATGAAGACCGGGAGGGATATTAAAACTTTGCCAGGTATAAAGATTTGCAGCCTGTCACATTAAAAAGATCACATTAACAAATAAAAGTGCCTTTCTCTAATAGTTTGTCTCAGTTTCTCTCGACTTTGTCGGTAGCAAATAAAAGTGACACAAATTAGCTTACGTATTCTGACAAATACTCTTCGGATTTCAACTCACATGCAATGCGTCGACAAAGACTACTTGTTCGGTGTGTTTAATTTTTATGTAGACATTCATCTTCTATCCCTGACTGCCCCACTAGCCATATCCATATGTTTATCCCTCGACAGGCTTATGTTGGTGGCTGGCTAGCACTTTAGCCTGGAGGTCCAATGTTCTTGATTTGATACCCCTAAGAATACCAACCTCAGATATAATGGTTGGGTTTGGACTCCACGATAGGAGATAGAGAGTGGATTCTTGAAGCAGAAAATAAGTGAAAGCAAAAGTTGGGTTTAGAGGTGAACCTGGGCAGCCATCTGTGAGACAAGGTTCAATGCTTTGTAGCAAGACAGGCAATGAGTGGAACCATGGACAACACTTGAGAAGACTGGCGGTAATGTAATAGAACATATAATTGGGAAAGCGCCAGATAAGTCGTTTCTGCCTTGAGCAGTTTTGTTGTTTGCATTACTCTTACGTGGGCCTTTGCAAGTCAAAAATTGCATCCTGTATCACCTGGAGATTTACCAAGGTTTGATCAAGGGAGCTAACTAGGGTGGCTTATCCAGCCCCCATCCTAATCTCTCACGCAAAGATTAAATCTGGGACAGTCTCAAGGAAACTGCAATTATGCATTGTGCTGCAAACGTTTGACCAAGGTCCTGCTTGGACGCACATCAAGAAGTCTGTTGAGCCTCAGGGATATGAGGATGTGGGCATGGAGATTAAGACCCCAAACACCTCACACAAGCTGCAGGGCGGGTGCCACTGGTGCCTACACTAGCACGCTCCTTCTGCGCACTGTAGCCAAGTGCCAGAGATTGTTCCAGCACTGGGATCTGCTGGGAATTTAGGACTGATTCACTAGCACTACTAGACTTACATCCTAGTATCCTAGGACTTACATTCCTACTAGGGAATCCAGGAGGTATGGGAACAGAAGCCCCCCCCCCCCTATAACTGGCACCCTCAGGCAGCTGCCTAAGATGGCTTATGCTGGTGCCAGCCCTGTGTATTTCCCTCATCTCCTTTAGATTTCACAACCCTTCTTGTCAGCAGGACAACTAAATGTGTGAATCCCACCAATGGGGACACAGACAGCAACAAAAGCCGGCCAGAGATTTTATGTTTCCCTGTTCTATCCTAAACTAAAAAAAAAAAAAAAAAAAAGATAATCTTCTAAAGCAGATCTTAGTGTAGCACCCTCTAGCTAGGTGCTAGTGTACATAGTTGCTAGTGTAGGAAAATTTGGCCTAGTTAAGGGCCAGGCCTGGGTTGAAACTGGGTCAGGGCTGAGTGACTCAGGGAGGCTGAATGACTCACAAGCAGTATGACTGGTAACTACCCCTGCTCTCTGGAACCTTGGAAAAGCGGGTTGAGTCTAGGAGAAGCTGCTTAGAGTATTCACGAGGACCCTGACCAATCCCTAGCAGGGGCCTCGAAGGGGGCCGCTCACCTCCTAAATGCTCATCTGGTGGAAAATGGAGGTGGAGTGCTTAGTAGGCTGTCAGAAGCCCTCGAGGAGTGCCCCCTAGTTTAGGGAGGTGGGGGGTGACTTCGGGGCTGGGGCTAGGGTGTTGGAGGGACCCTCTACAAAACACAGAGGACATCCTTCCTGGAGGCACAAGAGCAAGGAGAGGACAGTGGGAGAGAGTCTGCACGTCCAGGAGATCTCCTGAGGAGTCAGCCTGATGAGCTAGTGAGTGAGCAGTCTGGGAGGACTGTGGAAATGGAGAGTGTCAGTCTCGGAGGACTGTGGAGAAGAAGCCAGGAGTGCTAGTGAAAGGGGCACCTGCAGCCAGGCAGGCTGGCAGTGCCTGAAGTGGTGGTGCTGGTATCAGTAGGCACAGGGATGTAAGCTGGACACTGGACTTTGCTACACAACGAAGAGGCCTGGGGTCCCTGCCAGTAAAGGGCTTTTGCTTGAATCTGGCTGAGTGCTTTGCTAGATTTACTAAAAGTGTCCCAGCTGAGTCTGTTTTTGCAAATGAGTGCTGGAGGAAGAAGACAAGTGTACATAGAGACTGTATAAAGCTGTATATAGGAAGAGTTGTCCCTGAAGAGTTTTCTGAAGTTAAGTGGGAATCCCATAATACCCCTATCTCTATCCAAGTTCTAATCCCTCCATTAAAACAAAAAGTAGTACTGGACTGTTTTCTGAGTCTGGGTGTGCCTGACTGTGCAGGGTGGGGGATCCCATTCTACTCGCGGCTCCTTAGGGGGCGCCCTACATTATGTTATGAATACTTCTATTTGCCCACTAGTTATCAAGTCAAAGAAGATGTCTAACTTCCAATTTTGTTAATGCACTCTGTTCCCCAGATGACAAAGTACATGTAGTACTTTGTCCCATCATCATAGGTGCTGTCTAAGGTCAGCTGTGAGGACAGACAGGGCACCCCCGCGCCATCCTCAGCCATCCTACAATGCAGCTAGCAAGGAGATGGCTGCATTGACAAACAGCAATTTTATCCATCTCAAAGCACTTGACAGGACAAGCATCCCACAATTCATTTAGGGGTAGGAGGGCTTGCCAACCTAAATCTTCCAGGTAAGTGGGCAAGCGCTTGGAGAGAGAGAAAAGTGCTGACTGTAAAAGCATCTCCTTGCCAGCTGCGTTTTTGGGTGGCCATGGAGGGAGGAGGGGTGCCCTGTCTGACCTTACAGCTAGCATGTTACTTGCTAATAGGGTCATCATGGGACAGTTATCTCATTCTGTAACCATCTGTTGCTCGTACTTTGTAACAAATGCAAGTTTGGTAAAGTAGGCAAGTTCAGTATCCCAACTGTCCGCTCATTTACCTCTAACCGATGAGCAGTTGAAGTACACTCGGTGTGTACCAAAACCCTAAACCCATTAAATGGGGTGTTTGTTGGTGACCAAAGACGTTTGCTGGTCACATAAAAGGGGGTTCAAACTCTACTGTATCTTAGTCTATTGATTAAAAGCTGAATGTGAAAAGGTTACCCCCTTCTAGCCTTTTTCAACTACAAAGGTGTACTGTAAGGCATAATACTCATAATAGGAAGAAGATCCTTTGATTTTTTTCCTCATATATTTTTCTTAATATAATTTTGTAATTTTTTATTTTTTTTGTTAAATCAACCCGTCTGTGTTCATAGAACGCTAATTTTGATCAGGTATCTAGACGTGTTAGACGTACTCTACTGGGGTGTATAATTAACCAATCTTCTAAGTGATGTAAAAAGTTATTTTAGGAAAACCAGTGGGTTCATCACATTTAGCTATTAAAAATGTTCAGAAAGGTAGAATACAGTTTAATATGTATGGTGTGAGCGTGGGGTGCTGAAAACTCACCTCGGGCTGAAGAAGGTCTACGAGCCCTGTTTAAAAATATCAAAAAAATTCTGGATTTTGATGATGAACTCGGTCAGTAATTCTCAGCATAGCCCAATTTTACACCTATTAATAAAGTGCGGAAATTGTGCATGAAGAAATCAAATCTGATTGTGAAAGCAGGCTTCAGAGAACATAATCTCTTATTTTAATGGATTTTTGCCAATTTTCTGGCACTGCTCTACTAATTAACAGGACCAGTACCTTCTGTATGGGAACAAATAATGTAGCCCTTCCCCCCATAAGCCAACAGCCTAGGGCATCAAGTATACAGCCTAGTATCCTCATGACTCACTGTATTCTGATGACAGTGTATGTGACATTAGGGGACCATGATATGGTCTAGCATCTTGGTAGATTCCCTGAAGACTATAGTGATTACAGTGAGTACTATTTAGCTGATGCTTACCAACTCAATTACACTATCTAAAAAAATAAAATAAAAAAAATTATATATATAGCCACTTTCCGACCACCCTCCTATTTACTGCGGCAGGGTGGCTCTCCTGCGCAAACCGATGTAGGTCTACGTCGGTCGCGCGCGAGAAACCAGGGGGCGGCGGGGACAGCGGGGGCACGCTCCCGCTCCCACTCAGCAGTGGGGAAGCTGATGCACGGGTCAGGTGGCTCCGATTGCCATCTGACACCCGCGATCGCTCCCCGCTGAGGGAGAAGGACGGTCGACTGTTGTAAACACAACCGACCGCTCTTCTCCCTATATAGGATCAAATGTCTCTATGGTTATTTCACAAGCCACGCCACCCCCCACAGTTAGAATCACTCCCCTAGGCTCACATTTAACCCATTGATCACCAATAGGGTTAACCCTTTCCCTGCCAGTGTCATTATTACAGTAACAGTGCATATTTTTAGCACTGATTACTGTAGTAATGTCACTGATACCCCCAAAAGTGTCAAAAATGTCAGTTAGGGGTCCGATCTGTCCGCCGCAATGACGCAATCGCAGCTGCAAAAAAATCGCAGATCGCCGCCATTACCAGTAAAAAAAAAAAAAAACAATAGAAATGACATAAATCTTTCCTGTAGTTAGTAGACGCTATAACTTTTGCGCAAACCAATCAAAATACGCTTATTGCGTTTTTTTTTTTTGTTTTACCAAAAATATGCAGCAGAAAACAAATTGGCCTAAAATGTTAAAAAATTTAGATTTTTAAATTTTCTTTTTTTTTTTTTTTTTTATATATTTTTTTATTGAACATATGAAACAGTTACAAAATCTGTAATTCAGCAGAATATCACATTTCGTAAAACAACAAAAATGATGTAAGCAGTTAGAGTGTTCTTACATTTTGTAATAACAATATCACATACATTATAAACAAGGGTAATAGTCAACTCTGTGGGAACGACACTTAGAGAAGGGAGGGATTGGAGGGAATCAGGATGGGGAAAGAGATTGACACTCTCGCATGGGACATGAGGAGAACGTCAATTATGTAAAGGAAGGGTAACTAAGTACAGGAAGGATGACTCTTACTGGCTGAACAAAATAACTAGTCTGCTCGTTTTATGACATTAAAATTGGGGGGTTGGGGGAAGAGGGATAGTGGTGTCCATGAGATCCAGCTTGAAGCAACCAATAAACAAGAGGCATATACCATATACGGTCTTATGAAGGAAGGCACTTGGAAGGGGTTGCCTTATACACTCAACCTTCCTAATGTATTGGGTATTGAGGCCTTTAAATACCATTCCGTGAATCGGAAGGGCATCATCAGTGCTTTCAACTCATCTGCATGGAAGGCATATTGCATGAATGGGCGCCATCTGTAAAAAAATTTTTTCATTGACGAGAATTTGTCAATGTCTAGGTTTCCTTTTTCCATATGTAGAAGTGCTTTGAGGTCGTTGCAAACCATGGAGATCGCCGGGGGGGGGGGGGGGGGGGGGTGTGTTAGAAGTCCAGGTCTTTAGGATTGCTTTTTTGGCTGCCAAGGTGCATATGTGGGTCCAAGGGGGTAGCCATTTACCTTTCCGGCCTAGATCGGTTGAGGGCTGCGATGACTCTTCGCAACCAAATAATAACAAGTGAGGGGATTCCCAGAACCTCCTGTATAAGGCTGCATTCACATGTCAGCGTATTGATTCCGCCCGTGATCCGGAAATCATTGCAAATCGCGGGATGCCTGTGCGTTGCCCGTGATTTGCCATAGCACCCAAAACGCTGTGCGATGTTGCCGCGATTTCCGCCTGCCGAATCGCGGTAACATCGCGCAAAAAAAATCGCGGGACGCATTACGCCCCAAAAAGTACAAGAGCTTCTTTGGAGCGTTATGCGTCCTGCGATTTTTTTGCGCGATGTTCGGCAGGCGGAAATCGCGGTAACATCGCACAGCGTTTGGGGTGCTATTGCAAATCACGGGCAACGCACAGGCGTCCCGCGATTTGCAATGATTTCCGGATCGTGGCGATTCTGCCCGCGATCAATACGCTGACATGTGAATGCAGCCTAAAGGTCAGCACTTGGTCCCAGAAAAGGGAAATAGTTGGGCAATGCCAGAGTCTATGGGCTAACATCAGTCTATCTCCACCACACTGGGGGCAGATTGCAGGAATTCTCGGGTTGTTAGTGTACAAAGCCGGGACGAAAGCCCTGTGAATAAGTTTAAATTGAGTCTCTCTCCAGGTCTCCATCAGCACATTTTTTCTTATCCGCAGGTATCCTTGCAGTATTTTCGGAGCGAGATCTTCCAGGGGAAGGCAGTACCCCATTTATCGAACAAGGTATCCGTTCAGAGTTTATTAGAGTGTACAAGCAGTTGATTATAGACAATGGAGATGTTATAACTTTTGTTCTTGATGAAATCGTCCAAAACTGACTTTTGAAAACTTTTAGCAGTGCTGGGTGAACAAGATTTAATATAGGCTATTGCCTGATGGTAGTAGAGCTGATGGGAAGAGGGCAAGTGGTATTCCCCTGCAAGTTCCGTGTAGGGTTTTATGGAAAGATCCGAGGGGCAGACTAAAGAGTGAGCCAATTTCAGACCATTCTGCGCGCAAAGTTGATACGGTGCATAGTCCATAAATTGCGGAAATAATGGATTGCCATGGAGGGGCAGATGCTTGGAGATTGTTAAAGGAACTCCCAGATGTTTTCTTACTTCCCTCCACGCTATCATAGTGTCTCGGAAGAGAACATGTCATTGAAGGTGTGCGGGCAGAGCTGTAAAGGTGCTGTGGAGCACTACATATAGGCATAATGGGTGGGCTAGTTGAGCCTCAATGTGGTAGTTGGAGTAGTTTGAGGATTCGGTGATCCAATCCAGGCCATAGCGTAGGAGGCAAGACAGATTATACAACCTAATATTAGGCAAGCCAGCTCCCCCCTCGTTCTTTGGAAGGTGCAGTTTGGCAATGGATATCCGGGGTCTCCTCTTATTCCAGAGGAAGGCAGTAATGGCCCTATTCAGAGTACTAACATCTTTGTGTTTGAGGAGGAAAGGAAGGGTTTGGAGGGGGTAAAGCAGACGTGGGAAGCTGACCATTTTGACCAGGTGGCACCTTCCGAAAAACGAGAGGGGTAGAGTCATCCACAATTCCAGTTCTTTAATAATTTTTTCTAAAAGTGGTACATAGTTCAGTTGGTAAAGTGTAGAGGTATGTCTGCCAATCTTGATGCCCAGGTAGGTGATGTAATTGTGGTTTAGAGGGAAACGGAGGGAATGATCCCAGTGGTCGATGACTGGTTGCGTTAGCGGGAGGACTTCACTTTTGTCAAAGTTTATTTTTAACCCTGAAATAGATCTGAATTCCTTTAGCAGTGAACACAACGCTGGGAGGTCAGTATTAGGTTGGGACGTGAAAATAAGTAGATCACCTGCAAAGAGGGCAGTTTTGAGCTCCGTTTGACCCAGTGGGATACCATGAATTGTAGAGGTTAACAAGTGTCTGGAAAGGGGCTCTATGGCCATATTAAACAATAAGAGAGATAGGGGACAGCCCTGACGTGTGCCCTTGTATAACGGAATCGGGTTTGATATGCCTATAGATGTGAGAATGCGCACCGAGGGGGAGGCATATAGAGCTTTCAGGAAGTCGGTTATCCTGCCAGAGAAACCTAGCCTCGTCAGGGTCAGGAAGAGCCAGTCCAAATTAACGTTATCAAAGGCCTTCTCGGCGTCTAAAGTCACTATAGCTGCGTGACCCGAGGGATTAGCCTTAGCATGTTCCAGGACCGCCAGGACCTTGCGTATATTTGCAGGGGCCGATCTGCCCCTGATGAAGCCTGCTTGAGGAGAATGAATAAGTGTGGGGAGAACCTGTGCTATTCTGGAAGCTATTATTTTAGATAGGATTTTCGCATCAATTTTTAAAAGGGATATTGGCTGGTATGAACCTGCTTGAGTGGGGTCCTTGCCTTTCTTTGATAATAGTTTTATGTATGCCTGGGAGCCTGCGGGAAGATAAGTGCCATTTTGCCACATATTGTTATAAAGTATAGTTAGAGTGGGCAAGAGGGTATCTTTAAAAGTTTTTATTCAGTCGAATAGCCGTCTGGACCGACGCTTTGTGGGACGCCATATGAGTTATGGTGTGAGCTATGTCTTCCGTGCTGATTGGGGCATTGATTTCCAGCAATTGGGCATCTGTAAGTGAGGGGAGAGGGATATTGTCAAGAAAGTTTTGGGCGGCCTCAAGGTTTACAGGATATTTGCTATAAAGGGTGCTGTAGTAGTTTTCCAGAATGTTGCTTATGTCAGTCGGGGAGTGTGTTAGTGTTCCAGACGCATTCCTGAGTGTCAGTATATGCGTGGGTTTGTAAGGGCCTCTGATCAGTCTGGAAAATAGTTTTCCCGGCTTATTCCTGAAACGGTAAGATGTCATAAATCTGGAACGTTTAGATTCCTCAATTTTCTCTGCCCAGTGGTCAAAAAAAGTGCTTTTTTGCCTCGTGCCACTCAGCCTTGAGCTCTGGGGAGGATGAAGTGGTGAGAAGGGATTGGGCCTGGTGTAATTTTTTCACTTGCTTCTAGGTAATGTCTAGCAAGAGCTTTCCTATATGTAGAAACATATTACATAATATGTCCTCGAAGGACCGCTTTGCCCGCTTCCCAGAAAAGGATAGGGTCAGTAAAATGGTCCTGGTTCAGGGTGGCATAGTCCCGCCAGGTTGATTGTGCATAATGTTGAAAGTCCTTATTATGTATGAGAAACACTGGGAATCTCCAGGTACCTGCGGGTGGGGTGGTAGTTGCTAATGAAATGGAGAGGGATACCGGGGAGTGATCTGATATGGCAATATCATGTATTTCCGCGCGGTCAACAAATCTTATAAGTTGTGGGGTAATGAATAGATAGTCCAGCCTGGCCATGGAGTCCTGCGGGGGGGGGATAAAAGAATATTCGTTATCGGTAGGGTGGCTAAGGCGCCACGTGTCCACCAAGCGTAGGGCAGACATCATTGAGTGCAGGGGGGTTTCCTTAGTGTGAAGTGCGGAGCGGGAGGTTTGGGGCCTTGTCCTTGTTTACGGTCAACCGTCATGTCCATAACATCATTAAAGTCGCCTCCTATTATATGGAAGGGAGTGGGGTTCTGAAGCAGCCACATCGCGGTGTCACCGTTGAAGATGGCTGAAGGGGGTGTCGGGGCATACACGTTTGAGACCCTTACAGTGTGGGTAGGAAGTCTAATCAGCAAAGATATTCGTCTGCCAGCGTCATCATGGCTAGTGTCCAGGATTTCATAGGGGATCTTTTTATTTAACAAGATGGTTACTTCAGCCTTGCGACCTGCGGCCAGGGAGCATACCGCCTCCCCAACCCAAAGCTTTTTCAAGAATCGCATGTCTCCCTCCCCCAGGTGAGTCTCCTGGAGGAGAGCGACATCCGCCCCCAAGCGCTTGAGATGGCGCAATATCATCATACGTTTATTAGGTGATCTAAGGCCCTTCATGTTCCATGATATAACTTTCAGGGTGGCCATGGATAGAGGATGTTAGGGCTATGTAACGCAAAAGATTTACCAGCCACAGGGATTCTCATGGACGGGGGAACAGAATGTGACAAGTACTGCAAGTGTAAGACATGAGGTGGAGAGGTAAGGAAGTGGAGCCAGTGCCAGGACATAGTGTAGCCCCGGAAGAGGATTTCGGGGGAAAGGTAAACTACAAGGGGTACGGGGAGGGAGAAACCAATCTTGAGACTTCGCTTTTTTCTCAGTGAGAAGAGAGTGTGCAAGCGCAGCCTCACACCCATATGCCTGTGTTGACAGACAGCAGAACGTGAGTACGATCCGGGGAGCGGTGATTCCATGCACTAGGTGCTCAATACATGGGACCAGGAAATAACTACTAACATCTCTCTGAGAACTTGGGAACAGTAACAAAAAGTAATCAGAGACATAACAAGCAAATGAGCCAACTCGTAAAAAGTGACACAGTGCACCAGGTGCAAGGGTAACTATGATACCTAGGTAGCAGTGCAATAAAAGGCAAAAAAAATCCAACCAGATGCCTGTGGACGGTCTGGCCCTACAGGAGGCTTGGGGCTGTTAGTATACAAGAAGCTTGACCATTGGAGTTCATATGATGGCTCTGCGGGCGGAGGAATGACCGTATTTGCCTTTTTTGTGGGTTTCTTTGTCAGGTGTCAGTTGAGCCTTGCGAACAAGAGACTCTCTTCTGGATTGGGAGGTGGATTGTTCCATCGGCGTGGATGACGAGAGATAGTGCTCCGCGTCGGATGGCGTATGGAAAGACAGGCGTTCGCCCCCAGGTGTAGTAACATGAAGGATAGCAGGGTACACTAAGGTAAAACGCATTTGCTGTTGAAAAAGAGAGGAGCATACTTGAGCAAGCGCCTTACGGCGCCTGGAAACTTCCGCGGAGTAGTCTGAGAAGAGCAGGATAGAGCAGCCTTTGATTTGTATGGATCTTTGTTTCCTGAAGGACATCAAAATGGCGTTCTTGTCTGCATAATTTAAATAACAGGCAATGATGGGTCGTGGTTTTTTTCCGGGACTTATTTGGGGCCCCCACCCGGTGCGCCCTCTCCACAATACAGGGGGATGGCAGACCCAAGGCTCTAGGAATAGTGTCCGAACACAGAGTAAGGAGCTCTGCCCCCTGAACCGCTTCAGGTGTCCCAATGATCCGGAGGTTATTTCTCCTGGAGCGGTTCTCCAGGTCCTCAATTTTGTCCTACAATGCCTGAAGAGCCTTGTCTTGATTGCTAATATCCCTGCTGTTGAGCATGGTCTCTTCCTCCAGGGAGGCGATCCTCTGCTCAGCCTCCTGGATTTGGTGCCTTGTGAACTCAGTTCCTTCTGCAGCTGTGACAGGCTTTGTGTAATGGCCGTTTCAATAGCTGCCTTGACTGTGGGGGACAGAATATGGGCCACAGCCTCTGCCATTTTCAGATAAGCCGGGTCAGCCTGTGTATTGTCAGTGGCTGAGGTGAGCAGCGGGAGTCCCGAGGGTTGTGAAAGAGGTTGAGAGAGAGAAAGAGGGAGTCACTCATCCCCCTGTCCCGCGCTGCTCGAGCCGCAGCGGCCATATTGGAGTCTGTGTGTGTAGCGGTGACTGTGTCAGGCCGATCCATGCCGGTAGAAGATTGCGGGCGCTGGCACTCCACAAATTGGTCCATCCGGAGCCCCTGGTGTTTTGGATGAGAGGTGCAGAGGTAGGTGCTCTCCGGGCGGCCTCAGTTCATGAATTTTTAATCAGTTCAGCGGCGGGTGTAGCGAGGCTGCAGAGGCTCACTCCTCCTGCATGAGGGCCGGAACCGGAAGTAAATTTTCTTTTTTGAGAATATCATATAGCAGAATGTGCAAAAAATTATTTATTTTTTTTTTTTTTAAATTGTCGCTCATTTTTTGTTTATAGCGCAAAAAATAAAAATCGCACAGGTGATCAAATACCACCAAAAGAAAGCTCTACTTTTGGGGAACAAAAAGGACATTGATATTATTTGGGTACAGCATCACATGACCGCGCAATTGTCCGTTAAAATAATGCAGTGCCGTATAGCAAAATAGGGCCTGGTCATTAAGGGGGCAAATAAATCCTTCCAGTCTTAAAGTGGATATATACTGTATATATATATATATATATATATATATATATATATATATACACACACACACATATATATATATATATATATATATATATATATATATATATATATATATATATATATATACATATATATATATATATATATATACTGTATGTGTGTATATATATATATATATATATATATATATACACACACACATGTATGTATGTATGTGTATATATTTTTATATATACAGTATATATATATATATATATATATATATATATACACATACATATATATATATATACACATACATATATATATATACATACAGTATATATAAAAATATATACACATACATACATACACAGTATCTCACAAAAATGAGTACACCCCTTACATTTTTGTAAATATTTTGCTCTATCTTTTCATGTGACAACACTGAAGAAATGACACTTTGCTACAATGTAAAGTAGTGAGTGTACAGCTTGTATAACAGTGTAAGTTTACTGCCCCCTCAAAAAAATCTCTCTCTCTCTCTCTCTCTCTATATATATATATATATATATATATATAATAAATGGCTTTGTTATATATCAAGGACACCGCACCTGCAATTTTACCCTTCTACAAACATGCCATCCAGAGCATTGGACCACTGTGATCAGAAGTTCATTATCAAAAAGAATGGTTTAAAAATCCACAGACTTGTGGATGCTGTTCACATTGGGTGAGTATTAAAATCACATTACACAAGATATTGTATTCTATTACAAAGTTTTCTTTTTTTTTCTTTTTTTTATTCACATGTATCCAGAAGTACAATCACCTCCCACTGTCTCCACAGTCCTGTGCGGCTCGTATAAATTGTATCTACTTGTTGGTATCAAATATTTAATTATCATTTGATTTTTCAGTCGAAACTTATAGAAGGAGGAGACCACTTAATAACTGGGAGACGCATTGAAAAGTAATGCCATCCCTCCGCAAATATCGGCCAGAAAATCGAATGATAATTGAAGATTTGATATTAACAAGTAGATGCCATTTATGTGAGC
Organism: Pelophylax lessonae; assembly: GCF_965119305.1. Taxonomy (NCBI): domain Eukaryota; kingdom Metazoa; phylum Chordata; class Amphibia; order Anura; family Ranidae; genus Pelophylax; species Pelophylax lessonae. The sequence continues at coordinate 204,282,717 of NC_138779.1, read as the reverse complement.
TGAACTGGAGGTTTTGGGCCAGTAGGAGGTTATTGTTCTTCGATGAAAAAGAGAATGTTGTAATTGCCTGCAATCTTGTGTAATGCAATTTTAATAATAACCTAATGTGAACGGAAATAAAAGTCAGTAGATTTCTAAATAATTCTTTTTGTTAATGTACTTCTGATCTTTGGCACCTTTTAAAGTCCAATGTTTCGAATGGCATGCTTGTGGAACTGTCCTATACAGACAAGGGAAGATTTGGATAGAGAGGAGAAGGGTAGCGTTTCATAACCTTTTTACACCAGAGGAACACTTGAAATAATATTCAGGTCTCAGGAAGGAAGTGATGAACTTAATTCATCAGGGGTCAATGGGAAGAATGCTCCCCTTACAGTGGGGGTCACTAAAAAAGAATGCTCCCCTTACAGTGTTGATCAAAATGCACCCATTGCAGTGGTAGACACTGAAAAGAATGCCCCCCTGCATGATGTTGGTTAGAATGCCCCCTTACAGTGGTGGTCACTAAAAAGAATATCCCCCTTATGATACTTGTCAAAATTCCCCCTTGCAATGGTAAACGCTGAAAAGAAGCCACGCCCCTTTACAGTTAGAATCACGCCCCTAGGGATACATTTAACCCACTGATCACTAATAAAGTTAACCCCTTTCCTGCCAGTGTCATTTTTACAGTAACAGTGCATATTTATAGCACTGATTACTGTAGTAATGTCACTGGTACCCCCAAAAGTGTAAAAAATGTCAGTCAGGGGTCCGATCTGTCCACCGCAATGTCGCAGTCCCGCAAAAAAAATTGCAGATCGCCGCCATTACTAGTTAAAAAAAAAAACAATAAAAATGACATAAATCTTTCCCTTAGTTAGTAAACGCAATAAATTTTGCGCAAACCAATCAAAATACGCTTATTGCGATTTTTTTTTTTACCAAAAATATGTAGCAGAAAACAAATTAGCCTAAAATGTTAAATTTTGATTTTTACATTTTTTTGGGGGGAATTTCATATAAAAAAAATGTGAAAAATATTGTTATTTTTTCAAAATTGTCGCTCTTTTTTTGTTTATAGCACAAAAATAAAAATCGCACAGGTGATCAAATACCACCAAAAGAAAGCTCTGTTTGTGGGAAAAAAGGACGTCAATTTCATTTGGGTACAGCGTCGCACGAACGCGCAATTGTCCGTTAAAGTCATGCAGTGCCGAATCGCAAAATAGGCCCTGGTCTTTGAGTAGCCAAATCTTCCGGGGCTTAAGTGGTTAACTGACAATGGCGCAGTCATGCAATGCTGTACTCAAACCTAATTTGTATACATTTATTCCAATATTCCAACAATTAGAGCCTTTTCGGTGGTATTTGATCACCATTGGGTTTTTTATTTTTTTGCGCTATAGTTTTAATATTTTTTTTTTTTATTTCTTTACGTACATAGCAAATAAAAATATGACATTACACAACAAAAACATAAATTTATACAAGACCATACAATTTTGCACCATAAACAAAAAAATTGACCAACATTTCTGAAAAAAAAAAGAAAAACATTATTTTTTTCATTCTGCAATAAAACACATCCAATTAAAAAAAAAAAAATTAAAAAATCTAATGTCTTCATAAATTTAGGCCAATATGTATTCTGCCACATATTTTTGTTAAACAAAAAAAAAAAACCCAATAAGCTTATATTGATTGGTTTGCGCAAAAGTTATAGCGTCTACAAAGAATAGTATATATGCTGCATTTTTTTATTTATTTATTTGTTTTTATACTAGTAATGGCGGCGATCAACAACTTATAGTGGGACTGCGATATTTCGGTGGAAAATCTAACACTAACTGACACTTTTTGGGAACCAGTGACACTAATACAGTGATCAGTGCTAAAAATATGCACTGTCACTGTATTAATGACACTGGCTGGGAGGGGGTTAAACATCATAGGGCGATCAAAGGGTTAAATGTGTGCCTAACCAGTGTTTCTGTGTTTACTGTGTGTGCCGCTTTCACTAAGGGATGTGCTTTGCAGGGAAACAAAATCCAGCACATCCCTGCTGACAAGACGTAGCTCTGTGTTGTTTACGTATGATCAGCGGTGCTGGCGGACATCCATTGGCCGGCACCCGCTGATCGGCTTCTGCCGGTGCATCGGCAGTGTGTGCGCACATCCCCTACCTGGAAAGGCAGGATCATATTTGTATATGTGATTCTGCACAGCCGGCTCGCACTGTAGCAGTAAAACTACAGTGCACAGTTGGCAAGTGGCTAATGCGCCCCTTACCATGGTGGTCACTGAAAAGAACACACCGCCCTTCTCCCCCCTTTATGATGTTGGTCAAAATACCCCCTTAGAGTGATGGTCACTGAAAAGAACACCCCCTTACAATGTTGGTCAACATGCCCCCTTACAGTGGTGGCCAGTGAAAAGAATGCCACTTTGCAGTGGTGGTTAGTATGCCCCCTTACAGTGGTGGTCAGTAAAAAGAATGCCCCTTTGCAGTGGTGGTCAGAATGCCCCCTTACAGTGGTGGCCAGTGAAAAGAATGCCCCTTTGCAGTGGTGGTCAGAATGCCCCCTTACAGTGGTGGCCAGTGAAAAGAATGCCCCTTTGCAGTGGTGGTCAGAATGCCCTTACAGTGGTGGTCAGTAAAAAGAATTCCCCTTTGCAGTGGTGGTCAGAATGCCCCCTTACAGTGGGGTCAGTGAAAAGAATGCCCCTTTGCATTGGTAGTCAGAATGCCCCCTTACAGTGGTGGCCAGTGAAAAGAATGTCCATTTGCAGTGGTGGCCAGAATGCCCCCTTACAGTGGTGGCCAGTGAAAAGAATGCCCCTTTGCAGTGGTGGTCAGAATGCCCTTACAGTGGTGGTCAGTAAAAAGAATGCCCCTTTGCAGTGGTGGTCAGAATGCCCCCTTACAGTGGGGTCAGTGAAAAGAATGCCCCTTTGCATTGGTGGTCAGAATGCCCCCTTACAGTGGTGGCCAGTGAAAAGAATGCCCATTTGCAGTGGTGGTCAGAATGCCCCCTTACAGTGGTGGTCAGTAAAAAGAATGCCCCTTTGCAGTGGTGGTCAGAATGCCCCCTTACAGTGGGGTCAGTGAAAAGAATGCCCCTTTGCAGTGGTGGTCAGAATGCCCCCTTATAGTGGTGGCCAGTGAAAAGAATGCCCATTTGCAGTGGTGGTCAGAATGCCTCCTTACAGTGGTGGCCAGTGAAAAGAATGCCCCTTTGCAGTGGTGGTCAGAATGCCCCCTTACGGTGGTGGCCAGTGAAAAGAATGCCCCTTTGCAGTGGTGGTCAAAATGCCCCCTTACAGTGGTGGTCAGTAAAAAGAATGTCCCTTTGCAGTGGTGGTCAGAATTCCCCCCTTACAGTGGTGGTCAGTAAAAAGAATGCCCCTTTGCAGTGGTGGTCAGAATGCCCCCTTACAGTGGTGGCCAGTGAAAAGAATGCCCCTTTGCAGTGGTGGTCAGAATTCCCCCTTACAGTGGTGGACAGTAGGAAGCATGCCTCCTTTACAGTGGTGGTTGGAATGCCACCCTAACAGACAGCTAAAAAGATCATTGGTGTCATGCTGTTGGCTCTACCAAATGGCAATGGATGCAAAAAATATGAAGGCACCATAGGTGTGTGCATAGGGCATGCTGAGGATGCATGGGCACACCCTATTCACACTGTGAGGTTCTGCTTCCCTCTGCTTCCTGGCATCCCCTATCTCTCCCCTGCAGTGATGCCAGGTTCCCTCCTCTCCTGCTGGCTGCTGTGGGGGATGTTTCAGGATGGATGAATGAATGAACACAGTGAGTGATCTGTACCAATCGCTCCTGTGTTAATTTTTAACTAAAGCATAGTAAACTATGTTTACTATGCTTCAATCTGTGAATGAACAGGAAGCCACTCACCAAAGAGAACTTCCCATTCGTTCACTGTCCAGTGCAGCTGAGGCTGGGGACTGGGGAAGCTCTGTCCTCAGTCCCCTTCTCTCTGTTTAGACCCTTGATATTTCACCAAAGCCCCCCCCCCCCCAAATGCACGGCTCCTAAAAACAAATATGAAAAATAATAAAAAATAATATTGTAAAAAAGTTTAAATAAAATGAAATTGTAAAGAATACTAAAACCTCTGCTCTACTGACACCGTCCACTGCTCTGCTGACTAACACATATGTGTGTTTGTGCTCTGGGGTGCAAACCCCAATGCAACAGGCTGCACACACCAATGGAAGGCACCATTACATGGGAGACCAATCAGCCACAGCTAAAGGAACCCCTAAAAACATCTGGAAGAACCCTCCTCTTCATTACCAGTGCCCCCCCCCCTCCCCCCATTGTAAGCACAGATATAAAACAGTGATGGGAAAGTGGCAGGTTTTTTTGGCTCACCCCATTTGAATAATCTTCTAAGGTTAGTGATCCGAAGGTTAGCGGGTTGGTTATAGTAAAGGGTGAGGTCCGTGCACCTAAAATAATCCACCCAATGGTGATAAAAGTCCCTATTTTTGATGTGGTCCAAAAACCGAAAGTCATCCACATAGAGGACTTATATGGACCACTCCACGCTTGTTTAGTGCTCGAAACATGGCATTTATTTTTGGAGGATAATGCACTTTAGCTTGTTGATGCTTATCTGCTTTGCATTTTAATAAATAGCTATAAGGATTGAGAATTATGGGGAATTATAAATCATCTCTTCAAGTGACTTGTTTTATTCAAGCAATGTTTGCCCAAGTCATGCCATTAGGCTGTCGACTGTTTGCATGAGACATCTGATACAAAGTGGATTGGAGTGCGCTTCATCGTATAATAGATATTTCTGATGTGAGGGCCCGCTATATCTTTCAATGAAGGCCTTGCTATTTGTTTTTATTTATTTTGTTACTGTTTTTTATTCTAAGTAGCAATGTTTCATTTCATTACAGAACCAGTGTAGATACTTGACTTAGTATATATCAACTGAAAATAATAGATGTACCTGGGCTAGAGTGGTGGAAAAAATGCTGAAATGTCAAAGCTAAAAATGTACTTTTTACCGTTTGATGTAAAAAAAAAAAAATAAAATAAAGAAGAGGATTAGGAAAATTGAAATCACAATAATAATTATGTGTCAGCGGTAATAAAAAGCAGAAAATTACTTTAGAAATCAAACAATTTAAAAATAAGAAGAGGACAAAAGTAATAAAAAAAAAAACACATAAAAAAAAAAAAAATCACGGAAGCTTCAATTTCTACACTTTATTGACAGAATTAGTTGCTCCAGTGGACCTCTCTTCATTACATTTCCCAACATACAAATCTAAAATTTAAACAAACCACAGGGAAGGTGGGATCTCTTGGTAATGGCCATGACAGGTGGGCTGTCATGATCTTGGCACCAACCAGATTGTGCAGATTCCAGCACAGAGATGATGGTACAGCAGCTTTTCAGACCTGGAAACCCAGTGCAAGAATGGTTGGAACCCCTCATAATGTGTACAGAAGGTCTGCAGACCCATCCACTCAGCACAGGGATGGTGGGATCCACTCCAAATGGGCATAGCAGGTGTACAGACTCAGAAACTAAATTCAGGGATGGTGGAAACCCTTTATAATGGGCACAGCAGATGTGCAGAGCTAGGATCTCAACACAAGGATGGTGGGAAACCATCATAATGGAGAGAGCGGGTATGCAGACCAGGGAACTCAACCCAGGGATGGCGGGAAACCTCATAATGGGCACGGCAGATGTACACACTGAGAACTCCGCACAGGTATGGTGGGAACTCTTCATAATGGGAACAGCAGGTGTGCAGACCTACAATTTCAACGCAGCGATGGTGGGAACTCCTCAAAATGAGCACAGCAGGCGTGTAGGCCAAGGAGCATAACACAGGGATGGTGGCAACCCTCATAATGGAGACACCAGGTGTGCAGACCTGGGAGCTCAATGCAGGGATAGTGGGAACCCCTCATAATGGGCACAGCAGATGTGCGCACTGGGAACTAAGCACTGGGATGATGGGAGCCCCTCATAATGAGCACATCAGATGTGCACACTGGTAACGAAGCACTGGGATGATGGGAACCCCTCATAATGGGCACAGCAGGTGTGCAGACCTGGGTAATCAGTGCAGGGATGGTAGGAATCCCTCATATTCAGGACATCCTCTCATGCAGCTTTGTAAAATAATTAATTTTATTATTTTAAGACCTGTAGGTCTTTTGAGGCCCCCCTTACCTTGAAGCCTGACTGAATAACCCCCAGGTCAGGTCCTGCCTTGTTTGCTAGGGATAGGAAAATAGAAGCAGACTAACCATTTACCAGTATGATTCACAAACACCTAAACTCGTTAACATGGAAGGTCCACCTCCTTTGGTCAATAAAATGTATCTTTACACTGAGCGTTTGTAACTGAATGAAGGCTACAACGATTGTTCTTGGCTAAGGCCCTTTGATTTATTTTTATTGTGTGTTTATATATATATTTGTATATACAGTATATATATATATATATATATATATATATATATATATATATATATATATATATATAGATCCACGGGTGAAGTAAAAGTACAAAGTACTGCAGTAATCTTCTCATGTATGTAATCAGGCCCTCCCAATGATATAGATAAATGAGTCCAGGGATTACTGCACTTGTGATTTATTAAAGAAGAAAAATATTTAAATACAAAACATAAAAAATGCATATTGTCCCAGGGAGAAAGAGGGAGATTTAAAAGGAAAACTTTTTTTTTTAGTTTTGGATACAGCAGAGAGGAATTAGAACCCCTGTCTGTTTTTTATTTTATTCACCCTCTCTATTTGTCCTGTTTACTGTTATCACTAAAAGTGAAAGAAAATCCCACATTTTGAGTTGTCCCCAAAACAGGAATAGAGGAGAAATCTTCCAATGGGGACAGTAGTTCTGGTGACAATCTCCCTTTAGATCAGGGGTGGGGAACCTTATTTCTGCCAAGGGCCATTTGGATTTTTGTAACATCATTCGGGCGCCGTACAAAATAATCAACTTAAAAATTAGCCTGTTATATTTGACCACAGCGTGCCCCCTTTCAATGCAGAGAGACCACAGCGTGCCCCCTTTCAATGCAGAGAGACCACAGCGTGCCCCCTTTCAATGCAGAGAGACCACAGTGTGCCCCCTTTCAATGCAGAGAGACCACAGCGTGCCCCCTTACAATTAAGACTGATCACAGCGTGCCCCTTTACAATGCAGACTGACCACTGCGTGCCCCCTTACAATGCAGACTGACCACAGCGTGCCCCCTTACAATGCAGACTGACCAAAGCGTGCCCCCTTACAATGCAGACTGACCACAGCGTGCCCCCTTACAATGCAGACTGACCACAGCGTGCCCCCTTACAACGCAGATTGACCAAAGCGTGCCCCCTTACAACGCAGATTGACCACAGCGTGCCCCCTTACAATGCAGACTGACCACAGCGTGCCCCCTTACAACGCAGACTGACCACAGCGTGCCCCCTTACAATGCAGACTGACCACAGCGTGCCCCCTTACAACGCAGACTGACCACAGCGTGCCCCCTTACAATGCAGACTGACCACAGCGTGCCCCCTTACAATGCAGACTGACCACAGCGTGCCCCCTTACAATGCAGACTGACCATTGCGTGCCCCCTTACAATGCAGAGAGACCACAGCGTGCCCCCTTACAATGCAGATTGACCAAAGCGTGCCCCCTTACAATGCAGACTGACCACTGCGTGTACCCTTACAATGCAGACTGACCACTGCGTGCCCCCTTACAATGCAGACTGACCACTGCGTGCCCCCTTACAATGCAGACTGACCACTGCGTGTACCCTTACAATGCAGACTGACCACTGCGTGCCCCCTTACAATGCAGACTGACCAAAGCGTGCCCCCTTACAATGCAGAGTGAACAGTGTGCCCCCTTAAAATGCAGAGTGAACAGTGTGCCCCCTTAAAATGCAGAGTGAACAGTGTGCCCCTTTACAATGCAGAGTGAACAGCGTGCCCCCTTAAAATGCAGAGTGAACAGCGTGCCAAGCCCCCCCGACCAGTGCACTTGACTTACCTTCCTCTCTTCGAGTCCTCCCGCGTCCCGCCTCCTCCTTGGCAATGGCATTGGCCGAGGAGGGGGAGGATCCGTGAGACAATAGCGAATTTTCATTCGCTATTGTCACACAAATGGGCGGGCTCGAGGCGCACTGCTCTGCGCCTCGGGTCCACCCTTTTCGTAGACTCAGTGTCAGGACGGAGCCATCGGCTCCTTCTGACACAGCAGCACGGGGAGGGGGGTGGACATCACGATCGTGCGGGCCCACCCCTGCTTTAGAGGTTGTCACTATTTTGGCTATGGGACAGGAAGTGAAGGGAAATCTCCCCTATGGGACAAAGATGGAAAAAAAAATCCTGAAAGAGGTTATAATCCTCCCAAAATGAAAAAAAAAGAAAAAAGAAAAAAAGTTTTGCTTTTATTTACTCTTTAACCACTTAAGCCCCGGAAGATTTTACCCCCTTCCTGACCAGGGTTTTTTTTGCGATTTTTTACTGCGTGAATTTAACGGACAATTGCGCGGTCGTGCGACGCTGTACCTAAACGAATTTGACGTCCTTTTTTTCCCACAAACAGAGCTTTCTTTTGGTGGTATTTGATCACCTGTGCAATTTTTACTTTTTGCGCTATAAACAAAAAAAGAGCGTAAATTTTGCAAAAACAACAATATTTTTTACATTTTTTTATATGAAATTCCCCCCCCCCCCCCAACAAAAATGTAAAAATCTAAATTTTTTAACATTTTTGGCCAATTTGTTTTCTGCTACATATGTTTGGTAAAAAAAAATCGCAAAACGCGTATTTTGATTGGTTTGCGCAAAAGTTATTGCGTTTACTAACTAAGGGAAAGATTTCTGTCATTTTTGGTATTTATTTTTTAACGCGTAATGGCGGCGATCTGCAATTTTTTTTGCAGTACTGCGACATTGCGGCGGACAGATCGGACCCTTGACTGACATTTTTGACACTTTTGAGGTTACCAGTGACATTACTACAGTAATCAGTGCTATACATATGCACTGTTACTGCAAAATGACACTGGTAGTGAAGGGGTTAACTTTATTTGAGAGGGAGGGGTTATGTGTGTCCCTAGGGGCGTGATTCTTACTGTGATTGGCTGTGGCTTGAAGTGTAGGAACAATGATCAACGGTCCTACATTGTAGAACCGTATGATCACTGTTTCTACACAGGGGAGAATGACAGGCGGCTTGTTTACACTAGCCGCCTGCCTTTCTCCCTCTCCACCGACGACCGGCGAGTGACCGGCGGACATCGGGTCCGCCGGTCACACGCATGGACTTGCTGGGGAACGAGCCTCCGCGGGCGCGCGCTCATCCGCTATTGGCTCCCAAGCAAGTGACAGGCTAGTGACGTACCGGTACGTCACTTTGCCTGGCCGGGGCTCTGTCCCCCGCAATGTCGCAGTCCCGCGAAAAATCGCAGATCACCGTCATTACTAGTAAAAAAAAAATGACAAATCTTTCCCGTAGTTAATAAACGTGATAACTTTTGCACAAACCAATCAAAATACGCTTATTACAATTTTTTTTACAAAAAATATGTAGCAGAAAACAAATTGGCCTAAAATGTTAAAAAAAATTATTTTTTAATTTTTTTTGAGAATGTCATATAGCAGAATGTGAAAAATACAGTTTTTTTTTTTTTTTCAAAATTGTCGCTCTTTTTTTGTTTATAGCGCAAAAAACATAAATCGCACAGGTGATCAAATACCACCAAAAGAAAGCTCTATTTGTGGGAAAAAAAGGACATCAATTGGATTTGGGTACATCATCGCACGACTGTGCAATTGTCCGTTAAAATAACGCAGTGCCGAATCGCAAAATAGGGCCTGGTCATTAGGGGGCAAATCCTTCCGGTCTTAAAGTGGTTAAGGGTGTTTGGCATTGTTTCTCTGCCTCTAATGCCCCTCCATGTTGGATTAGGTTTCCATGCACACTATTGGCATTTACGGGCATTTAGAGGCAGAAAATAAAAATAATTACTTTCACTTTCAGGAATTTCAGCAAAAAAAAAAAAAAAACGTCCGACGCGCCTCATGGCACCTAAACACTGGGTGTGTTTAGCGTTTTAGCGTTCATTCATTTTAATGAAATAAGAATGGATTAAAATCACTTTCATACCACAGTATGTTATATGACGTCCTGGGATTACAGTGGGGATATCTGAATGATGGGTGCAGATGCCGGCATCATTCAGATATCATCTCTTTCAGCCGGTGATTCCCTGCATCATAAAAACAATCATAGCAGCTGTTCAGTCACTTGATTGCTTTAAAACAACGTCTCCCCCCCTCCGCCCCCCCCTCCGGTGCTTCTACCGGCTCGCCTGCACGATCGGTGAGCTGGAGAAGGAATCCGGCGGTGGCTGAAGTTTACCATAGAGCTGATGGTCCCCGGCCATCTCTATGACTCTCGGAGGCCGGTGCAAAGTTACGACCAGTCCCGGCAGTTGTAAACACTGCTATGTATTCAGCTGGAATGCCTGAGAACTTTTTTTTTATCTCAGGCTTTCCAGCTTAGAGGAGAGATGTGGGGTCTTATAGACCCCACATTTCTCCATAAGGATGACCTGTCATGCCCTATTCCTATTACAAGGAATGTTTACATTCCTTTTAATAGGAATAAAAGTGATTAAAAAAAAAAAAATCCCATCGCATTGCCCATTTCTCACCTGGCGGGTGCTCTCTATGCTGGCGAGGCTGTGGTGTGGTTGGCAACCTACTCCATATCCTCTGGACTTGTAAAAGTCTATGCAGTTTCTGGCAGTGTGTGTTCCAACTCCTCTCCAGTGTCTCTGGAATTCTCACTGCTCCAGAACCGGCTTTGGCACTCCTAAACCTTGGCATCAATAAGTTTCCTCCTGTTTATCACAGGATAATTTCCAGAATTTTGTTAGCGGCCAGTCTTACCATCACGAGACACTGGAGAGGAGATATGGCGCCTAAACTGTCCGAGGTCATAACCACCATCCAGACCCACAACGCAATTGAAAGACTAAGGGTCCTTTCACACAGGCGATCCAATCAGATCCGCCTGTCAGTTTTTCAGGCGGACCGGATCGGATGCTCCATGCATCCCTATGGGGCAGTGGATGCCAGCGGATGACATCTCCGCTGCTATCCAATTCCGATCCTGTCCGTGAAATCCGGACAGATGGAAACCCTATTTTCTATCCGCCTGGTGGATCGGATCGGATGAGAACGTACAGGCGGTCCATTCTCATCCGATCTCCCCATAGAGGAGAGCGGGGATCTGACAGCTCCATCTCTGCACACAGAGCGGAGACGAAGCTGTCACCTGCCTGCTCAGCGGGGATCAGCGGATCAATCCCCCGCTGAGCAGAGAACGGACCTCGTCGGACAGCGCAACGTGTGAAAGGACCCTAATAGCTATTTGACTGGGCTCACTGCAGACCTTTGACAGAGCTTGGCAACCATGGTTAGCTTGGTATTGAAAATAATTTGTTGATGTTACTGTTATCTAAGAATTTGTATCAACTGCGATGTACTGTATGTGGATACCTTTTCGCCCTGCAAGGCAATATTTGTAATTATCCCTTTCCTTCTATGCCCCTGAATTTGCAGGTGTTTGGGCTCCATGTACACGGGACGTTGTTAAAAGTCCCTTTGAATGCTGGAATTTTTAGGACGTTGAAAACGTCCGTTAGGTCGCATTTGCACCCGCGTTTAGCGGGCATTTGCGTTTAAAACCGTTCCTATAGGTAAAAAAAATCATTCCCCTTAAAATGAAAAAATGCGAGCGCTAAACGCGGGTCATCGCGTTCGGCTGCGTTCGGTTCGCGTTTGAAGCACCGGGAAACACACCTTCGAACGCAAATAATTGCTTTCCAAAAAACGTCCCTGAACTCAACTGCCTGCAAATGACTGTAAACGACCCTGTGTACATGGACAGATAAGATAACATAGAGGAGGGTTCAGGGGCTTCTGAAAAAAACGCCCAACTGCTCCTAAACGGCCGTTTACAATGTCCCGTGTACATGGAGCCTTAAAATCCAATAAAAAGTTTTTGAACTAAAAAAAAAAAAAATCAAACGGAAAGTGTAAAAATAAAAAAAAAAACGTAAATAACATAAACAATAATAAAAAAAAAAAATTAAAGTGCCCTCGTCCCTGCGTGTTTGCATGCAGAAGCGAATGAATGCATGCGTAGGTCGAATCCACATATTTAAAAGTCAGACGGTCAAACCACACATGTGAGGTATCGCCGCGAACGTTAGAGCGAGAGCAATAATTCTAGCACAAGACCTCCTCTGTACCTCTAAACTGGTAAACTGTAAAAAATGTTTAAAGCATAGCCTATGGAGATTTTTAAGTGCCGAAGTTTGCCGCCATTCCACAAGTGTGCGCAATTTTAATGCATTACATGTTGGGTATCAATTTACTTGGCGTAACATCATCTTTCACATTATACAAAAAAATTGGCTAACTTTATTGTTTTTTTGCTTTTTTTTTTTTTTTAATTCTTCTAAGTGTTTTTTTTTTTTTTTTCCCCAAAATTTGAAAAACTGCTGCACAAATATCATGTGACATATTTTATTCCCTAGGGTTTCTGCTACTGCTAAAAAAAAAAAAAAAAAAATATGTATATATATATATATATATAGATACAGTATGTATATGTGTGTATATATGTATATACCCCATTAGATTGTAATCTCTTGTGAGCAGGGCCCTCTAAATCCTCTTGTATTTTATTGTATTGTATATGTATTGTCTCCCTCTAATATTGTAAAGCGCTGCGTAAATTGCTGGCGCTATAGAAATCCTTATTAATAATAATAATAATTATATATATATATATAATGTTTGGGGGTTCTGAGTAATTTTCTAGCAAAAAAGTGATGGTTAGGAGAGAAATGCCGGAACTTGCGCGGTATGGAAGTGATTAATATTCTGCCCAATGGAATGAATGACTAAATACTCTGTGCACCTAAACGCCTCTAAAAACGTTTTTACGCTGCTTTTCTGCTCTTTTCAGGGGTAAAGGCGTTCAGAACAGCTGGGAAAGCGCTCAGTGTGGATTAGGCCTTATTGAATACCCTCGGGGACTCTTCACAGCCATGTCTATGAGGCTAAGTCAGGACAACATGGCCGCTCAGCATTATCTGTATAACAACAGACAGTCACTATGTCAGTATTAAACATGGCGGCTTCACTCACAGTTTGTAAGCAGCTCCAGGCCCTTTTTCCAGTCACAGAATCCGTCACACAGACCAGGCCGCGCTCTGCTCTCCTCAGGCCTAAAACAACTTTATTGTTCACGTTCCAGCATGAACACTGGCACTCCAACCCACTCCTTCCCCTCACACGTTTCACCTCCTAAGGCCTCGTTCACATAAAGTGTATCAAAGCATACGCCGTGTTTACTTGTACGTCTCCATGCGGGTAAACACGAACCTGCACAAGCATATGTTTTAGTACACCTTGTGTGAGGCTCTTCACAGCCATGTCTATGAACCTCAGTGAGGACAACATGGCCGCCCAGCATTATCTGTATAACGACAGACAGTCACTATGTCAGTATTGAACATGGCGGTTTCACTCACAGTTTGTGCGCAGCTCTGGGCCCTCCATCGCTTCACAGAATCTGTCACACAGACCAGGCCACGCTCTGCTCTCCTCAGGCCTAAAACAACTTTATTGTTCACGTTCAAGCATGAACACTGGCACTCCAACCCACTCCTTCCCCTCACACGTTTCACCCCTAAGGCCTCGTTCGTATGAAGTATATCAAAGGATACAACCATGGGGGGCCGTGTTTACTTGTGCGTCTCCATGCGGGTATTAAACACGAACCTCCACATGCATATGTTTTAGTACACCTCGTGTGAATGAGGCCTAAGGGAGCTCATGTCTGACATTTGTTGCTTACAAGTTAAAACCAGTATTTTTTGCTAGAAAATTATTTAGAACCACCAAATATTATATATTTTTTTAGCAGAAACTCTGGAGAATAAAATAGTGGTCGTTGCAATATTTTATATCACCTGGTATTTGCGCAGCTGTCTTTAAAACGCAATTGTTTTGCAAAAGATACACTTCACTGAATTTACAAAAAAAATAAACAGTAAAGTTAGCCCATTTTTTTTGTTCATAGTGAAAGATGATGTTACGCTGAGTAAATAGATACCTAACATGTTAAGCTTTAAAATTGCACGCACTCGTGGAATGGCGACAAACTACTGTACTTCAAAATCTCCATAGGCGACTCTTTAAAATGTTTTAATAGTTACCAGTTTAGAGTATCAGAGGAGGTCTAGTGCTAGAATTATTACTCTCTCTCTAACGATCGCGGCGATACCTCCATATGTGTGATTTGAACACTGTTTACATTTACGGGCGCAACTTACGTATGCGTTTTCTTTGGTGCGTGAGCACGCATAGATGGGGTGCTTTACATTATTTTATTTTTTTTCTTATTTATTTTATTTTATTTATTTTTTAACACTGTCCCTTTAAAAATAAAAATCTGATCACTTTTATTGCTGTGAGAAGCAATGTAAACATCCCTTGTGACAGCAATAGACATTGACAGGTACTCTTTATGGAGGGATCTGGGGGTCCAAAAGATCCCAAACCCCTTCTCTGCACTTCAAAGTATTCAAAATGCCAAAATCAGCGTTTTTGAATACTGTCACTTTTTTTAAAATTGGCGCTGTTGGCTGCTGAGTACACCAGACGTGACGTCATGACGCCGCTTCCAGGTAACTACATTGTAGACCCGCTCAAAGCCGATTCCGGGTACGTTCGGGTCTGCGCACGTTCAGTGGACATGCCTGCTGGTCACTCGGTTCTCCCGGTGGGACGGGAGACCCAGGCAGAGCGTCGGCGGGAGGGGGGGGACGACTTGCCCTAGGCAATACTAAAATTGCGCGCCCCTCCTATGTAAATTTGCTCCACTTCTTTTTTAACGGACGTGACTCCCTCCAAAATTGAAGGACTACAAGTCCCAGCATGAACCCCTGAGATCTCACAAGAGGGGGGGGGGTGAGAGGGGGTGGGAGAGGGAGAGGGGGGTGGGAGAGGGAGAGTAAGAGAGATGGTGAGGGAGGGAGAGAGAGCGGGGGGGGTGAGAGAGAAGGGGGATCATGGAGAGAGAGAGAGAGAGAGGGGGGGGATGAGAGAGAGAGAGTGGGGGAGGTGTGTGAGAGAGAGTGAGGGGGGATGTGAGAGAGAGTGGGGGGGAGAGAGTGGGGGGATGAGAGAGAGAGAGAGAGGGGGGATGAGAGAGAGAGAGTGGGGGAGGTGTGTGAGAGAGAGTGAGGGGGGATGTGAGAGAGAGTGGGGGGGATGAGAGAGAGGGGGGAGAGAGTGGGGGGATGAGAGAGAGAGAGGGGGGATGAGAGAGAGGGGGGGAGAGAGTGGGGGGATGAGAGAGAGAGGGGGGGTGAGAGAGAGGGGAGATGAGAGAGCGACAGAGAGAGGGGGGACGAAAGAGGGGGATGAGAGAGAGGAATGAGAGAGAGGGGGGGGAATGAAAGAGAAAGAGAGAGTGAGAGTGAGGAAGAGAGAGAGGAGGGATGAAAGAGAGAGAGAAAGAGAAGGGGGAGAAAGAGAGGGGGGAGAGAGAGGAGGGGATGGGTGAAAGGGGGTGAGTGAGAGAGAGAGAGGGGGTGTGAGAGAGTGGGTGGTGAGAAAGGCGGCTCTAGCAACCAGTGGCTAAAAGAGTCTCAGGTGGGGGGTGGCTTTTTTTCTGCCCCCCTGCAAAGTGCCCCCCTAGGCCTGGGCCTTGTTGGCCTAGGCCAAAATACAGCACTGCCACCCGCTGCTTCTGATAACGGCCAAGCGGCTGCTTAGCCGCATCGGTTGTTATCACCTGAAAGCCGACCGCCAGCCCTAAAAACGGTGAAGCCTCTAGCTGCAGGCATCACTACGGTACAAGCACTTCCTCAAAATGGCGTACAGGTACGTGATTTTGTGGGAAGTGGTTAAGGACTCACAAATACAGAATTGTCCCATCTCCTCTAAATACCTTTCCTCCTGTTAGCAGCGTTTTGGCAGACAAAAAACCCTAAGTAAATGCATCTAGAAGCATTTAGGTGCATCAGGCGCTTGGGTGTAAATTCATTTCATTGGCCATTGAAATGAATTAACATTCAAGCGGCAAGTGCGCCTAGCATTTTTACACATTTTGGGGCGTTGACCATTTTTTCCGCCAAAATGCTCCTCTACTGAACGCGCAAGTGATATTGTTTTTAATTTTTTTATGTGCCTCTGACGCCTGTAAAATGCCTATGTGCGCATGGACACCTCATCTAACATAGAGGGGCGTTTAGAGGCAGAAAAATGCCCCTCATCAAACTCCCTTAACCACATGACCTCCGGAAAGATTTACCCCCTTCATGACCAGCCCATTTTTTTGTGATACTGCACTGCTTTACTTTAACTGACAATTGCGCAGTTATGCAACGCTGTACCTAATTAAATGTATTTTCTTTTTTCCCCCCACAAATAGAGCTTTCTTTTGATGGTATTTGATCACCCCTGCGGTTTTAATGGTTTTAATGGTTTTAAATAAACCAAAAAATACTGACAATTTTGAAAATGTTTTTTTTTTTTTTTTACTTTTTGCTATAAAAACATATCAAATAAAAAAATGAAAAAAAAAAAAAAATCATATCCCTTCATCAATTTAGGCCACTATGTATTCTGCTACATATTTTTGGTGAAAAAATCCCAATAAGCGTATATTGATTGGTTAGCGAAAAAGTTATCGCGTCTATAAACTATTAATTTTTTCTAGTAATGGCGGCGATCAGCGACTTATAGCAGGACTGCGATATTGCGGCGGACAGTCGGGACACTAACTGACACTTTTGATTCTTTTTGGGGACCAGTGACACTAATACAGTGATCAGTGCTAAAAAATATGCACTGTCACTGTACTAATGACACTGGCTGGGAAAGGGTTAACAGGGGTAATCAAAGAGATAAATGAGTGCCTAGCCAGTGTTTTCTAACAGTGTAGGAGGTGCTTTTACAGGGGGAAGGCATTGATCCATGTTCCTGTTTTGCAGGAATGCAGGATCAATGCCTACCCTAATAACAGAATAGTGATCTGCCTTGTTTACATAGGTAGATCGCCGTTCTGCCTGTGCACCAAATGTTCAGCAGCTGCCAGTGGACATCGGGTCCGTGGGACAATCCTGGCCGGTAGTTGTGGGGGTTTATAGGCAGGGGGCAAGGGGCCCCCAGATCCCAGCCCCCCATGTGAATGAGTATGGCCTACCCATTCACCAAAAAAGTGTAAAAAAAAAGTAGTAAAAACACAAATGCAGTTTTTGACAATTCCTTAATTAAAATTCTATTCAAATTCAAGCTTATTCTATTTGAAATTCAAATTTTGGAAAATGGTTATATTATTTTATTATTTCTATTATTTTATATTGCTTATTCTATTCTATTCTATTCTATTCTATTGTTTTATTTTCTTCTATTCTTTTCTATTCTATTCAAACTTAGATTTGTTCTATTAACCACAATACTGGGCACTTAAACCCCCTTCCTTCCCAGACCAATTTTCAGCTTTTAGCGCTGTTGCATTTTGAATGACAATTGCGCGGTCATGCAACACTGTACCTAAACCAAATTTATGTAATTTTTTCCCCACAAATAGAGCTTTCTTTTGGTGGTATTTGATCACCGCCAGGTTTTTTCTTTTTTGGTGCACAAATAAAAAAATACCGAAAAGTTTGAAAAAAAAAAAAGTTTTTTGTTTAGGTTATAAAATTTTGTAAATAGATATGTTTTTTCCTGCACTGATGAGCACTGATGACGCCGCACTGACAGGCACTGATGGGGAGACACTGATGGGGTGGCACTGATGGGGTGGCACTGATGGGGTGGCACTGATATGCAGCACTGATGGGCACTGATAGGTAGCACTGATGGGCACTGATATGTGGCACTGATAGATAGCACTGATATGCAGCATTGGTGGGCACTGATAGGCAGCGCTGATGGGCACTGATAGGCAGCACTGATGGGCACTGATCGGCGGTACTGATGGGCACTGATGGGCACTGATAGGCGGCACTGATGGGCACTGATAGGTGGCACTGATGGGTGGCACTGATCGGCACTGATAGGGGCACTGATGGGCACTGATAGGCAGCACTGGTGGGCAATAATGGGCACTGGTGGGCAGCACTGATAGATGGCAATAACGGGCACTGGTGGGCAGCACTGATAGATGGCATTGGTGGGCAGCACTAATAGGGGGGCACCACTGGCAGGCTCTCTGAGCCCTGTTTGCCATCCCTGGTGGCCATGGTGGGCATCCCTGGTGGTCATGGGTGGGCATCCCTGGTGGCTCTAGTGGCACCCCCTCCCCCCAGGGCTGCACTGGTAATCAATCATCTGATTACCAGCACAGACCCCCCCCTGTGATCAGTGAGTAATTAGAAATACTCACTGATCACCCCGGCTGCAGTATCGATCCTCTGCTCTTCTCCTCACTGACAGGATCTGTCAGGAGGAGAAGAGATTGAAGCCGTTACAACGGCTGTATTGACATTACATGACGGCTGTGATTGGACACAGCCGTCATGTGATCAGGAGGGCCAATCACATGGCCCTTCTGCCGAGGCTTGTTGCTCTGTGTCCTAGGGACACAGGCACATCGAGATCGCGCCGCTGCGCGTGCCCGCGGCGGCGCAATCTCTCTCCTTCTGAAGGACGTTCCGGAACGTCCGATTAGAAGGAGGAGACTCCCACCCGGCCGTATATTTACAATGGCCCGGGTGGGAGGTGGTTAAAAAAATCGAAGATGGTTATAATCTTTCTATTTTTCTTTTTTTTTTTATTCTTTTCTATTCTGTTCTAAGCCATTCTATTCCATTACTTTGTTTACTATTCTATTTTTTTCTATTATTATTTTTTTTTTTTTTTGTAATCTGTTCTATTTTACTCTATTATATTCTATTCTTTTATCTTCTATTCTATTCAAACTTAGATTTGTTCTATTAAAAAATCGAAGATGGTTATATTCTTTCTATTTTTCTTTTTTTTTATTCTTTTCTATTCTGTTCTATTCCATTCTATTCCATTACTTTGTTTACTATTCTATTTTTTTTCTATTATTATTTTTTTTTTTTTGTAATCTGTTCTTTTTTTACTCTATCATATTCTATTCTTTTATCTTCTATTCTATTCAAACTTAAATTTGTTCTATTAAAAAATTGAAGATGGTTATATTCTTTCTATGTTTTTTTATTCTTTTCTATTCTGTTCTATTCCATTCTATTCCATTACTTTGTTTACTATTCTATTTTTTTCTATTATTTTTTTTTTTGTAATCTGTTCTTTTTTTACTCTATCATATTCTATTCTTTTATCTTCTATTCTATTCAAACTTAGATTTGTTCTATTAAAAAATTGAAGATGGTTATATTCTTTCTATTTTTTTTTATTCTTTTCTATTCTGTTCTATTCCATTCTATTCCATTACTTTGTTTACTATTCTATTTTTTTCTATTATTTTTTTTTGTAATCTGTTCTTTTTTTACTCTATCATATTCTATTCTTTTATCTTCTATTCTATTCTTTTATCTTCTTTTCTATTCTGTTATATTCTTTTCTATTCTTTTCCTTTTTTTTTCTATTCTATTTTATTCTCTTTAGAAAATTTGAATTTGATTCGAAAACTATTCGAATTTGATTCGAAAACTATTTCAATTCAAACTTAGTCCGAAATTTTGATTCGTTATTTCGGGTTCGTTTTAAATTTGTTACTATTGTATTCCAGAAATTCGGATACATCTGAATTTCCGAATAATGAAGAATTTGTCAGAATTTCAATTTGGAATGAAACGTACCGTACAGGTCTAATTGCCATTCATAGCACCGGCGCAAATCGACGCACCCCATGGCGTTCCATCAAAATTCATTGCTCGCTCACCCGATCGCCATTATTCGAAATCGATTTGTTACTAGGAGTAACTCTTCTGTGCAGACGATCATTGTTGGGCAAAGCTTTGCTGACCGGAAAATGACAACAGAATTGGTTGGCCCCGGGTTTACGCGGCACAGATTTTAGATTTAGACGGAAGGATTGACCCGCTCTGCGTTATTATCGTCACACTCGGTGATGCATTATTAATCGTCTAATTAGGCAGGTAACCGGTGTTTCTGTTGTTGTATTAAACACCGCATTAGTATTAACGCAAAGCGCTTTGCGAAATAAGCCGATGGTTCCGATTAGAACTGTAAAAGATAATTAGCACCTTTATTGTGTCTCCGATTTGGTAATTATCGGAACATTCACACATGAACATGTGTTCCCATCAAACATGGTTCCTTTTGTGTTATCTTTGTGTATAGAGAATATAAAGTATACCGGAATAATGGAAGCCATGCTTCATCCCGATAGGATATCACCAGATCTCTAATCCACTATCAGCGGTACGGGGCCTTCACGGCAATGGTAACTTTCTAACACTAAGATTGTCCACTCTCCATTACTATACTCAGGTTACTAAAGCTGAACTGTTTTGTAACATTGTCCATCCAGTCCTGAGATTTGCACAGCTCTGCCAGCCTGGTGACCCACCTTTTTTCCACTGCAGGAAAGCAACAAAGCTCAATCACCATCTAATCCAGTATGGACAGCACAGAGTCTTGATGACAATATGAATGGTTACTTTATAACATCCAGTCTATCCAGTCCTGAGATTCACACAGCTCTGCCAGTCTGGTGACCTGACTTTTCTCTCCGTAGTTACCAATATGGCTTAGTCACCTCTTATCTAATCCAGTATGGTGTCTTCATGGTAATGAGCACGGTTACTTTATAATAGGGATCGACCAATTATCGGCAATGCCGATATATCGGGGGCTGATATGCACTTTCCCCGATATATCAGAATCGGCCCCTGAGGTGACCGATATTTCGAGAAAGTGCTGTACCGGAGTGATGCCTGCAGCTAGAGACATCACCCCGGTACCGGCGTCCATAGCCGACGGTTGGCTGTCTTGTAATGACAACCGATGCGGCTGAGAACCCGCTCGGCTGTCATTACAAGGAGCGGGAGGGGACTTCCCCCCCCTCCCGCCGACTTCCGCGGCTCGCTCGGGTCTCCTGTTCCACTGGGAGACCCGGGCATCCTACCTGCACGGCCGCATTCGGCTCTGATCGGGTCTCCATGTAAAAACCCGGAAGTGATGTCATGACATCACTTCCGGGTACTCGGTGCCAAATTAAAAAAAATGCGAGCATTCAAAACAGCCAAACTTGGTGTTTTGAATGCTTTTAAGTGCAGAGGAGGGGTTTGGGGTCTTTTATGGCATTTTTCCACTGCAAGTACCGGCTTGGCTCTACTCGGCCCTGCTTGGCCCGGTTTGCTTTTCCACTGCTGGTACCGCATGGTACGGTGTTGGAACGGTTCGGTACGGTTTGGTATGGTTTGCTTTTCCACTAAAGTAGTACTAAAGTTAAGTGGGTGGGATAACAACGATTCTCTGACCAATCAGTGGCAAGTAGTGACTGCATGCAAAGGATTGTGGGATATGGTACCGGGTATGGTACCTCTTGGAACCACAATCGAGGTGGTACTGTTTTAGAGAGCCGTACCGTTCGGTTCCATGCAGTGGAAAAGCGCCGCCGTACCGTACCAAACCATTCCAACACCGTACCATGCGGTGCCAGCAGTGGAAAAGCACAAAAGCGAGCCGAACCGTTCGGTTCCATGCAGTGGAAAAAACGCCGCCGTACCGTACCAAACCGTTCCAACACCGTACCATGCGGTACCAGCAGTGGAAAAGCACAAAAGCGAGCCGAACCGTTCGGTTCCATGCAGTGGAAAAAACGCCGCCATACCGTACCGTACCAAACCGTTCCAACACCGTACCATGCGGTACCAGCAGTGGAAAAGCACAAAAGCGAGCCGAACTGTTCGGTTCCATGCAGTGGAAAAGCACCATTAGACCCCCAGATCCTTCCGCGACAGTACCTGTGAAAAAAAAAAGAAATAAAAAAAAAACATTTTTTTTTAAATGTCCAAAAATATTGGCCAATATTGGCCAATACCGATATCCGATGACCAAAATATCGGTATCGGCACTAAAAAAACAATATCGGTCGATCACTACTTTATAACACTGACCCATGGGTAAGGTTGCACACTCTCCATTAACAAGAAAACCAATAAACACACAGATAAAATTCATATATGGAAGCTGCTTTATATTATTGAAAACAAAAAAAAATTCCATAAATAATATTTGAATACAGCGTACCACGACTGCGCAACTGTCATTTAACTGGCTGCCGACCGCCGCAAGTACATATACTGCGGCGGTCAGCCGCGGCCAGGCAAAGTGACGTACCGGTACGTCACTAGCCTGTCACTGACTTTTGAGCCAGTAGCGGGCAAGCGCGCGCGCCCCGGCTCGTTCACTAACAAGTTAGTGCGTGTGACCGGCGGACCCGATGTCCGCCGGTCACTCGCGATCGTTCGCCGGGAAGGGAGAAAGGCAGGCGGCTAATGTAAACAAGCCGCGTGTCATTCTCCCCTGTGTAAAAATGGAGATCAGACGGTTCTTCTATGTAGAACCGTTGATCTCAGTTTTTACAGTAGTAGCCACAGCCAATCACAGTTAGAAACACGCCCCTAGGACACATTTAACCCCTCCCTCTCCAATACAGTTAACCCCTTCCCTGCCAGTGTCATTTTTGCAGTAACAGTGCATATGTATAGCAGTGATTACTGCAGTAATGTCACTGGTAACCCCAATCCGATCTGTCCGCCGCAATGTCGCAGTACCGCAAAAAAATCGCAGATCGCGGCCATTACGCGTTAAAAAAGAAACAACTAAAATGACAAAAATCTTTCCCTTTCTTAGTAAACGTGATAACTTTTGCGCAAACCAATCAAAATACGCTTTTTGCGATTTTTTTTTACCAAACATATGTAGCATAAAACAAATTGGCCGAAAATGTTAAAAAATTTGGATTTTTACATTTTTTTTGGGGGGAATTTCATATAAAAAAATGTGAAAAATATTGTTATTTTTGCAAGATTGACGCTCTTTTTTTGTTTATAGCGCATGATCAAAAAATCGCACAGGTGATCAAATACCACCAAAAGAAAGCTCTGTTTGTGGGAAAAAAAGGACGTCAAATTCGTTTAGGTACAGCGTCGAACGACCGTGCAATTGTCCATTAAAGTCACGCAGTAAAAAATCGCAAAAAAAACCCTGGTCAGGAAAGGGGTAAAATCTTCCGGGGCTTAAGTGGTTAAAGTAAAGCAGTGCTGTATCGCAAAAAAAATGGCCTGGTTCCAAAGGGGTAAATCTTCCAGGGGTCGAGTGGTTAAAAAAAAAAAAAAAAAAAGCAAATACAATCAGTCTCCTGCAGAATGTCCCAAAAATATCTTGTGCCGTCTCCGTAGTAAAACGTTTCTTATTAGACCATTTTCCCCGGCGCAGTTAATAAATAAACAGGGCACGGTCTGTTCCATCTAATCGCTCGCGTTTTAAAGTGCATTAAAAAATGAGCTCGTTACTCCTGGGGTGTAAATTGCAAAAGAAACAGCAAATTACCCAAACAAACCATAAACCAGAATGACAGGAATGTCATATATAACTGCAGGAACTGTCACACAAAAAAGTCTCCCTCTCCATAGATTGGTCTGAGCCTTTTATAGTAGCGGCAGCGGTTGTAGTCTGCTGCTGAGCCTCCATCTGCCCCCGGGGGGAGGAATCGGATTAACAAGGGGTAGGGTGGGGGGATACTAAAGGCTCAACCACTAAACTGGACCACCGGATTGGAAAAACATCAATAGGTTCAAGGCAGACGTGGAAGAATTAATTGATTAGGTTACTTGCTGAGATTGCACAATTTTCTAACCCCTCCCCCCACTTCTTGCTGCTAAAATTCAGGAGATACACCACGCCTGTCTTTACACCCACATGAACTTTAAAGCGGGGTTCCACTCATTTTTGTGTTTATTAACCACATCTGGACCGGAAGGATTTTCCCCCTTAATGACCAGGCCATTTTTTGCGATTCGGCACTGTGTTATTTTAACAGACAATTGCGCGGTCCTGCGATGATGTACCCAAATAAAATGTATGTTCTTTTTTTTCCCCACAAACAGAGCTTTCTTTTGGTGGTATTTGATTACCTGTGGGATTTTTATTTTTTGCGCTATAAACAAAAAAAGAGCGACAATTCTGAAAAAAAATAAATAAAAAAAAACAATAATTTTCACATTCTGCTATATAATCATATTTTTTATGCCCTTGACATTAACCACTTCTGGATCGGAAGGATTTCCCCCCTTAATGACCAGGCCATATTTTGCGATTCGGCACTGCGTTTCTTTAATGGACAATTACTTGAATTTACTTAAATTGACGTCCTTTTTTTCCCGCAAACAGAGCTTTCTTTTGGTGGTATTTGTTTACCTGTGAGATTTTATTTTTTTGCGCTATAAACAAAAAAAAGCAACAATTCTGAAAAAAAAAAAAACAATATTTTTCACATTCTTCTATAAAACATTCCCAAAAAAAAAAAAAAAGTAGAAATTTAAAATTTTTTAACATTTTAGGCCAATTTGTTTTCTGCTACATATTTTTGGTAAAAAAAAAAATCGCAATAAGCGTACTTTGATTGGTTCGAGCAAAAGTTATCGTGTCTACAAACTACGGGAAAGATTTATGTAATTTTTTGTTGTTTTTTTTTTTACTAGTAATGGCGGCGATCTGTGACATTGCGGCGGACAGATCGGACCCTTGACTGACATTTTTGACACTTTTGGGGGACCAGTGACATTACTACAGTAATCAGTGCTAAAAATATGCACTGTTAATGTAAAAATGACACTGGCAGGGAAGGGGTTAACACAGTAGGTAATCAAGGGGTTAAATGTGTACCTAGGGGTGTGTTTCTAACTGTATGTGGGAGGGGCTTTTGAAATGATCATAGAGACCTGTGATCCTACATAGAAGGATCAAAGGCGCTCTGTGATCATTCCAGAGAGAAGAACGGTCAGCTGTGTTTACAACAGCCGGCCGTCCTTCTCTCTCAGCAGGGAACGATCGCGGATGTCAGGCAGCAACCAGAGCCGACTGCCACGTGCATCGGAGTCCCCGCTGACAAGTGGGGGCGGTAGCGAGTAGAGTTGTATAAAGTACTCGAAACCCATACTTGAGTAAAAGTACAAGTGCTCGATCAAAAAGTGACTTGAGTAGAAGTGGAAGTGCTCGATCAAAAAGTGACTTGAGTAGAAGTACTAAGGTACTCAACATTTTTTGTACTTAAGTATTGCAAGTAGTTTTTTAAAAAATCTTGCTACTCAAGTACTGAAAGTAAAAGTACCAGTAGTTTTGAAAAATAAATTGCTACTCAAGTACTGAAAGTAAAAGTACAAGTACTGTGTTATGTAGTTATTAAAGAAAGAAGTCAAAAGTTTGAACATCATATTGTTTTTTATTATTTCAAATGCAGCTTTTATTTATACATACAGTAGCATTTATTTTCGTATGCGCTGATAATACACATGTTTTGAGCTTCATGAAACCTGCCATCTACTGTTCTGGCAGTGGTAATTTTTATAATAGTAACAAGTAACTATGCAGCACAAACAAAAAAAATATTGGAGTAGAAGTATTGAAATCATCGAAAAAATGTAGTGAAGTAAAAGTGGAAGTAGGAAAAAGAAATTCTACTCTAGGAAAGTACAGATACCGCCTTTCGGTACTTAAGTACAGTAGTGAAGTAGTTCTACTTAGTTACTATACATCTCTGGTAGCGAGCCGCAGGTGGCACGCATTCGCCCCCTAGCTGCAGGCGCGTGACCAATGTAGACCTACTTCGGTTTCTCGCAGGAGAGGCTGTCTGCCGCAGTAAAACTGTGGTGGGCGGTCCGGAAGCGGTTAGAAGTCAGCAGCTACAAACAGTGTATTTGCTGACTTTTAATAAACACACACTCACCTGTCCCACGATCCAGCCATGCAGCTGCCTGAAGCCTCGCTCTTCTCCCTCTCCTCTCGGCGGCGCCGGCTTCACTAGTGTGGGCACCTGGGTGTGAGAGCTTGCGGCTTCACAGCTGGGTGCGCACTGCGCATGCGCGAGTCGAAATTTACACTGTTATACAAGCTGTACACTCATTACTTTACATTGTAGCAAAGTGTCATTTCTTCATGTCATGTTAGGGGGCACTCTGATGGGCAAAACAAAACATTTAAATCAGCGTTGCTCTTAACATAAAATATGCCCATCAGAGTGCCCCTTAACATAAAATATGCCCATTAGCGTGCCCCTTAGCATAAAATATGCCCATTAGCGTGCCTCTTAACATAAAATATGCCCATCAGAGTGCCCCTTAACATAAAATATGCCCATCAGCATGTCCCTTAGCATAAAATAAGGGGCACGCTGATGGGCACATTTTATGTCAAGGGAGCACTCTGTTGGGCACATTTTTTTTTTTTATGGGGCACTCTAATGAGCAGAACAAAATATGGCAAAATATGGCAAAATATGCCAGTCTGCACACTAATGCTTGTGCAGCTATTCTCCCCTAAAACGTGCTCCACATACCTGTCCTGAACTGCAGCCAGGAGCTGAGGCAAAAGCCGCGAACAGGGGGGCGGGGCGAGCACATAGTGTCACGCCCTAGCTCGCTGCCCGAGTGTGAGGGAGCCGCAGTCAGGAGCAGGGGGCGGGACACGCGCGTGACGTCATGCCCCCTACTCGCGGCCCAACAGGACACCGGCCGCAGCGAGGAGGGGGCTGAAGGACTTGGTAGCGGGCTCGCGGTCCGGGCGGAAGCATCGCGCGGGCCGCCAATGGACCGCGGGCCGCCATTTAGTGACCGCCGCACTAGAGGCATATTTGAAGTTGCCATGTCATATATCATATATATATATATATAAAACAGTATATACAGTATCTCACAAAAGTGAGTACACCCCTCCCTTTTTTGTACATATTTTATTCTATCTTTTCATGTGACAACACTGAAGAAAGGACACTTTGCTACAATGTAAAGTAGTGAGTGTACAGCTTGTATAACAGTGTAAATTTGCTGTCCCCTCAAAATAACTCAACGCACAGCCATTAATGTCTAAACCGCTGGTAACAAAAGTGAGTACACCCCTAAGTGAAAATGTCCAAATTGGGCCCAATTAGCAATTTCCCTCCACAGTGTCATGTGACTCGTTTGTGTTACAAGGTCTCAGGTGTGAATTGGGAGAAGGTGTGTTAAATTTGGTGTTTTCTCTGGTCACTGGAAGTTCAACATGGCACCTCAACTCTCTGAGGATCTGAAAAAAAGAATTGTTGCTCTACATAAAGATGGCCTAGGCTATAAGAAAATTGCCAAGACCCTGAAACTTAGCTGCAGCACGGTGGCCAAGACCATACAGTGGTTTCACAGGACAGGTTCCACTCAGAACAGGCCTCGCAATGATCGGCCAAAGAAGTTGAATGGACGTGCTCGGCGTCATTTCCAGAGGTTGTCTTTGGGAAATAGACGTATGAGTGCTGTCAGCATTGCTGCAGAGGTTGAAGGGGTGGGTGGGGGGGGGTCAGCCAGTCAGTGCTCAGACCATACGCCGCACACTGCATCAAATTGGTCTGCATGGCTGTGGTCCCAGAAGGAAGCCTCTTCTAAAGATGATGCACAAGAAAGCCCACAAACAGTTTGCTGAAGACAAGCAGACTAAGGACATGGATTACTGGAACTATGTCCTGTAGTCTGATGAGACCAAGATAAACTTATTTGATTCAGATGGTGTCAAGCGTGTGTGGCTGCAACTAGGTGAGGAGTACAAAGACAAGTGTGTCTTGCCTACAGTCAAGCATAGTGGTTGCAGTTTCACGGTCTGGGGCTGCATGAGTGCTGCAGGCACTGGGGAGCTACAGTTCATTGAATGAACCATGAATGCCAACATGTACTGTGACATACTGAAGCAGAGCATGATCCCCTCCCTTCAGAGACTGGGCCACAGGGCAGAATTCCAACATGATAACGACCCCAAACACACCTCCAAGACGGCCACTGCCTTGTTAAAGAAGCTGAGGGTAAAGGGGATGGACTGGCCAAGCATGTCTCCAGACCTAAACCCTATTGAGCATCTGTGGGGCCTCCTCAAACAGAAGATGGAGGAGCACAAGGTCTCTAGCATCCACCAGCTCCGTGATGTCGTCATGGAGGAGTGGAAGAGGTCTTCATTGGCAATATGTGAAGCTCTGATGAACTCCATGCCCAAGAGGGTTAAGGCAGTGCTGGAAAATAATGGCGGCCACACAAAATATTGACACTTTGGACCCAATTTGGACATTTTCACTTAGGGTAGTACTCACTTTTGTTGCCAGCGGTTTAGACATTAATGGCTGTGTGTTGAGTTATTTTGAGGGGACAGCAAATTTACACTGTTATACAAGCTGTACACTCACTACGTTACATTGTAGCAAAGTGTCCTTTCTTTAGGCTACATTCACACCTGAGCGTAGCGTTTTCGCGCGTTTTTACAGCGATTTTACAGCGATTTTTACCGCGATTTACAGGCGTTTTTTGTGCAGGCGTTTTTAGATTGAATAGAGACCAATGGAAAACGCCTGTAATCTGCCCAAAAATAAGCTTATGTACTTTTTTGAGCGTTGGGCGTTTTGCTCACAGCGTCAAACCGCTCAGATGTGAACAGGGGCCATTGAAATGAATAGGATTTGTCTAGTTGGGCGTTTTGAGAGCTGATCCTAGAGCAGAAAAACTCCCCAAAAACGCCCCAAAACGCCTACATGTGAACGGAGCCTCAGTGTTGTCACATGAAAAGATACAGTCGGGTCCATAAATATTGGGGCATTGACACAATTCTAATCTTTTTGGCTCTATACACCATCACAATGGATTTGAAATGAAACAAACAAAATGTGCTTTAACTGCAGATTTTCAGCTTTAATTTGAGGGTATTTACATCCAAATCAGGTGAACGGTGTAGGAATTACAACAGTTTGTATATGTGCCTCCCACTTTTTAAGGGACCAAAAGTAATGGGACAGATTAACAATCATAAATCAAACTTTCACTTTTTAATACTTGGTTGCAAATCCTTTGCAGTCAATTACAGCCTGAAGTCTGGAACGCATAGACATCACCAGAAGTGGGGTTTCATCCCTGGTGATGCTCTGCCAGGCCTCTACTGCAACTGTCTTCAGTTCCTGCTTCTTCTTGGGGCATTTTCCCTTCAGTTTTGTCTTCAGCAAGTGAAATGCATGCTCAATCGGATTCAGGTCAGGTGATTGACTTGGCCATTGCATAACATTCCACTTCTTTGCCTTTAAAAACTCTTTGGTTGCTTTTGCAGTATACTTCGGGTCATTGTCCATCTGCACTGTGAAGCGCCGTCCAATGAGTTCTGCAGCATTTGGCTGAATATGAGCAGATAATATTGCCCGAAACACTTCAGAATTCATCCTGCTGCTTTTGTCAGCAGTCACATCATCAATAAATACAAGAGAACCAGTTCCATTGGCAGCCATACATGCCCACACCATGACACTAACACCACCGTGCTTCACTGATGAGGTGGTATGCTTTGGATCATGAGCAGTTCCTTTCCTTCTCTATACTCTTCTCTTCCCATCACTCTGGTACAAGTTGATCTTGGTTTCATCTGTCAATAGGATGTTGTTCCAGAACTGTGAAGGCTTTTTTAGATGTTGTTTGGCAAACTCTAATCTGGCCTTCCTGTTTTTGAAGCTCACCAATGGTTTACATCTTATGATGAACCCTCTGTATTCACTCTGGTGAAGTCTTCTCTTGATTGTTGACTTTGACACACATACACCTACCTCCTGGAGAGTGTTCTTGATCTGGCCAACTGTTGTGAAGGGTGTTTTCTTCACCAGGGAAAGAATTCTTTGGTCATCCACCACACTTGTTTGCCGTGGTCTTCCGGGTCTTTTGGTGTTGCTGAGCTCACCGGGGCATTCTTTCTTTTTTAAGGATGTTCCAAACAGTTGATTTGGCCACACCTAATGTTTTTGCTATCTCTCTGATGGGTTTGTTTTGTTTTTTTCAGCCTAATGATGGCTTGCTTCACTGATAGTGACAGCTCTTTGGATCTCATATTGAGAGTTGACAGCAACAGATTCCAAATGCAAATAGCACACTTGAAATGAACTCTGGACCTTTTATCTGCTCCTTGTAAATGGGATAATGAGGGAATAACACACACCTGGCCATGGAACAGCTGAGCAGCCAATTGTCCCATTACTTTTGGTCCCTTACTTTTGGATGTAAATACCCTCAAATTAAAGCTGAAAGTCTGCAGTTAAAGCACATCTTGTTTGTTTCATTTCAAATCCATTGTGGTGGTGTATAGAGCCAAAAAGATTAGAATTGTGTCGATGTCCCAATATTTATGGACTGACTGTAAATAAAATATTTACAAAAATGTGAGGGGTTTACTCACTTTTGTGAGATACTGTACTATTGAATAGAGTGGCATTATGTATAATGGTTATCATGCTGTCCAGGACCCCTGGGTGATACACATATAGGAGAACCACTTCTGATTTGAGATATCTAGGAATAGGGTTGAGCGGACACCTAGATGTCCGTGTTCGACGGGTTCGGCCGAACTTTAAAAAAAAGTCCGGGTCCGTGTCCCGGACTTTTACCGAACTTTTCCCGGACACCGAACCCCATTGAAGTCAATGGGGACCCGAACTTTAAGGCACTAAAATGGCTCTAAAACACCAAAGGAAAGGGCTAGAGTGCTGCAAATGGCAGCAAAACGTAATTAAGAGCATGGCAAGTGCTCTGCAAACAAATGTGGATAGGGAAATAACTTAAAACAACAAAAAAAAAACAGAAAAATAAAACAATGTTCTTCTTCATCTCTGAAGGACGAGGCCCATATGGAGTAGGAGGGAGGTTGAGGTGGTGGTGGATGTGGCGGTGACATAGGCGTGCGCACAGGGTGTGCTGGGTGTGCCTGGGCACACCCTAATCACCTAGGGCACATAGCATTGCCAGTGAGGAGATGGGAAAGATCTCCCTGGGACCTGCTCTGCTCTATTTCTCCTTGCCTACAGGTACATGGCCCCGATACATTACTCTCCCTGCTGGCAAACACATGCATGTGTATTTCAACTTTGGGGTGCACACCTTAATGCAATAGGCTGCGCACACCTATGGGCGGTGTAGGTGGAAGCGGCGGTGGAGGAGGACCAGGGCCGGATTAACAGCATCATGGGCTTGGTGCTGAGGATTTTGAAGGGCCTTAAGGGCCGTGCCTTGCCATGCACCCAGAGGAGGAAGGGTGCAGCCATGCATGCCTAATTCAACATGGGATGCTGTCTCTGAAGCCCATAAACACATCCATGCATCGCCAACTGTCCCTCCTTGTCCGGCCTTCACGCTGTGTGGGGAGGTTCTGAGGGTGCTGCCTGGGGAAGCGAGCATAGAAGCCAGACTTCTGTGTTTACAAGTGACAGAAGAGCGGTAACAGTGAATATGGCCAACCCGGGGCCTATATAAAAGGTAGGGGCCTGGAGCTGCAGCTCCAATAGCCCCTACATTAATCTGGCCCTGAGGAGGAGGACGAGGTAGCCAACACTGCTTCTTTTCAAAAATTTTAAATGAGGGTACACCCCAAAAGAGTGAGAAAGAGCAAAAATGGAACAATGGGTGGGTAAGGTCGGTATCCATTGCTATTCTGCATAAGGTACGGAAAAGTCCCGTGGGATCCATGCCTGGTTCATTTTAATGAACGTGAGCTTGTCCACATTGTCTCTGGACAGGCGGCTGCGCTTGTCTGTTATAACGCCCCCAGCCGTGCTAAATACCCGTTCAGATAATACACTGGCTGCAGGGCACGCCAGCACCTCCAAGGCGTAAAGGGCAAGCTCAGGCCATGTGCCCAATTTGGAGACCCAGAAGTTGAAGGGGGCAGACCCGTCATTCACTACATGTAGGCGTGTGCACACATACTGCTCCACCATGTTGGTAAAATGCTGCCTCCTGCTAAGACGTTCCATCTGAGCTGCTGGTGCTGCTGTTTGTTGTGGCGTGCTGACAAAGCTTTTCCACATTTCGGCCATGCTAACCCTGCCTTCTGAGGTGCTGGCGGTGCCCTGGTTGCGTTGGCGACCTCCTCCTCCTCCTCCTCTGCCTTGTGCTTCCACTGTGGCCCCGCTGTCAGATGGGAATGCCAGCAGCATGGCGTCTACCAGCGTGCGCTTGTACTCGCGCATCTTGCGATCGCGCTCCAGTGAGTGAATTAAGGACGGTACGTTGTCCTTGTAACGGGGATCCAGCAGCGTGGCCACCCAGTAATCAGCACAAGTTAGAATGTGGGCAACTCGGCGGTCGTTGTGGAGACACTGCAGCATGTAATCGCTCATGTGTGCCAGGCTGCCCAGAGGCGACGAAAGGCTGTCCTCTGTGGGAGGTGTATCGTCCGTGTCCTCTGTATCCCCCCAGCCACGCACCAGTGATGGCCATGAGCTGGCCTGGGTGCCACCCTGCTGTGAACATGGTTCCATCTCCTCCTCCAGCTCCTCCTCCTCCTCATCCTCCTCATCCTCCAGAACTGTGCCCCTGCTGGACAATTGCGTCCCTGGCGTTTGCGTGTGCAGGAACCCACCCTCGGAGCCCCTTGCGAATGACTGCCCTGAAAGCCTTGGAAATGTTACCTCTTCATCCTCCTCCTCCTCCTCATCCTGTGCCACATCCTCTTCCATCATCGCCCAAATTGTTTTTTCAAGGAGGCATAGAAGTGGGATAGTTAAGCTGAGAACGGCGTCATTGCCACTGGCCATGTTGGTGGAGTACTCAAAACAGCGCAACAAGGCACACAGGTCTCGCATGGAGGCCCAGTTATTGGTGGTGAAGTGGTGCTGTTCCGCAGAGCGACTCACGCGTGCGTGCTGCAGCTGAAACTCCACTATGGCCTGCTGCTGCTCGCACAGTCTTTCCAGCATGTGCAAGGTGGAGTTCCACCTTGTGGGCACGTCACATATGAGGCGGTGAGCGGGAAGGCCGAAGTTACGCTGCAGCGCTGCCAGGCGAGCAGCAGCAGGGTGAGAACGCCGAAAGTGCGCACAAACGGCCCGCACTTTCTGCAGCAGCTCTGACATATCGGGGTAGTTTTTAAGGAACCTCTGCACCACCAAATTCAGCACATGCGCCAGGCAAGGGATGTGCGTCAAACCGGCTAGGCCCAGAGCTGCTATGAGATTTCGCCCGTTATCGCACACCACCAGGCCGGGCTTGAGGCTCGCTGGCAGCAACCACTCATTTGTCTGCTGTTCCATGCTCCTCCACAACTCCTGCGCGGTGTGTGGTTTGTCCCCCAAACAGGCAAGTTGTAAAACTGCCTGCTGTCGTTTACCCCTGGCCGTGCTGAAGTTGGTGGTGAAGGTGTTACGCTGTCCGGATGAGGAGGCGGTAGAGGATGAGGAAGCGGAGTAGGAGGAGTTAGGAACAGGAGGCAAACTGAAGCGCCCTGCAATCCTCGGTGGTGGAAGGACATGCGCCAAATTGCTATCCGCCTCAGGCCCATCCGCCACTGCATTTACCCAGTGTGCCGTTAGGGAGATATAACGCCCCTGACCGTGCTTACTGGTCCACGTATCCGTAGTTAGGTGGACCTTGGCACAGATGGCGTTGCGCAGTGCACACCTGATATTTTCCCCCACTTGGTTGTGCAGGGAAGGGATGGCTTGCCTGGAAAAGTAGTGGCGGCTGGGCACGACGTACTGTGGGACAGCCACCGACATAAGGTTTTTAAAACTGTGCGTCTCCACCAGACGGAATGACAGCATTTCAAAGGCCAATAATTTTGAAATGCTGGCATTCAGGGCCAGGGATCGCGGGTGGGTAGGGGGGTACTTCCTCTTCCTCTCAAGTGTTTGGGAGATGGAAAGCTGAACGCTTCCACGGGACATTGTGGAGATGGTTGTTGGTGACCCAGGTGGTGGTGTTGCTGACAGATCGTCTGTTTGCGGGGTGGCAGGTGCCGGTATCACTACAGATGTGGCTGGAGCGGCCGAGACTGCAGCAGAAGAGGAAGCAGGATGAGCCAGAGACGTTTCTTGGTTTTGAAGGTGTGTACTCCACTGCAGCTCGTGCTTTGCACTTAGATGCCTGATCATGCAGGTTGTGCTCAGGTTGAGAAGGTTTATGCCTCGCTTCAAGCTCTGATTGCACAGGGTGCAAACCACTCGTGTCCTGTCATCAGCACATTTTCTAAAGAACTTCCACGCTAGAGAACTCCTTTGAGCTGACTTTGGTGCGCTCGTTCCCTTGCTGCGTTGGGCAGTAGCGGGCGTAGTGTCTAGGGCACGGCCGCTCCGCTTCTGCACCCTGCTCCCTCTTCTGCTGTGCTGGTGGCTCTGTGCGACCACCGCCTCTTCCTCCAAACTACTCAGGTCACCTGCATGACGTTCACTCCATGTGGGGTCGAGGACCTCATCGTCCTCCACATCATCTTCCACCCAGTCTTCACCCCTGCCCTCCTTGTCGGTCTCCACAATGCTGAACGCCGCAGCAGTTGGCACCTGCGTTTCGTCATCATCGGAGACGTGCTGCGATGATCCTTGCATGTACTCATCTTGAGAAATAAGTGGTTGGGCATCGCTGCACTCAATCTCTTCCACTTCTGGGGCAGGGCTAGGTGGATGGCCCTGGGAAACCCTGCTGACAGAGTCCTCAAAAAGAATAAGAGACTGCTGTATGGCTTGGGGCTCAGACTGCTGGCCTGATTTGCAAGGGGGTGAGGTGAAAGACGGTTGGACATTGGCTGCAGGTGCCAACTCTGACCTTTCTGCAGTAGACTGGGTGGGAGACAATGTGAAGGAACTGGAGGCACTGTCAGCAGCAAACCAATCTACTATCGCCTCAACTTGTTCTGGCCTCATCACTTCTAGGGGCGTTTGATGCCCTACCAAATACTGATGCAGGTTCTGTCGCCTACTCACACTTGAGGAAGGTGTTTCACTTGTGCGTGTAGCTGGCACAGATCGACCACGTCCTCTCCTTGCAACAGGAGCTCTACCAGCAGCACCACGACCCAGGCCACGGCCCTTATTTGACGGTCTCCTCATATTTCTGTAATTTAAGATCTTGCCCTAGAAAGGTTTTTATTGAATAGCGGAATAGGAAATATGAT
Source organism: Pelophylax lessonae (assembly GCF_965119305.1). Lineage (NCBI taxonomy): Eukaryota > Metazoa > Chordata > Amphibia > Anura > Ranidae > Pelophylax > Pelophylax lessonae. The sequence goes on along the minus strand of NC_138779.1, from coordinate 204,247,522 downwards.
CCAAAAAAGTGTATGTATCTCGCACGTACAAAACCACACTAGGCCCCAATTACTATTGTTTCTACCCCTAAAAGGATGGATGAGGAGTAGGAGGAGTATGGAACAGACAGCACCCTCAAATCTTCAGAAGTATGAGATGAACCCCAAAAACTTGGAAAGGTGGATCTCACACGTACCGACACAGACTATCCCGCAATTCAATTGATCCTCAAAGGTTTTTATTGAATAGCGGAATAGGAAATATGATCAAAAAAAGTGTATGTATCTCGCACGTACACAACCACACTAGGCCCCAATTACTATTGTTTGTACCCCTAAAAGGATGGATGAGGAGTAGGAGGAGGAGTATGGAACAGGCAGCACCCTCAAATCTTCAGAAGTATGAGATGAACCCCAAAAACTTGGAAAGGTGGATCTCACACGTACCGACACAGACTATCCCGCAATTCAATTGATCCTCAAAGGGTTTTATTGAATAGCGGAATAGGAAATATGATCAAAAAAAGTGTATGTATCTCGCACGTACACAACCACACTAGGCCCCAATTACTATTGTTTGTACCCCTAAAAGGATGGTTGAGCAGTAGGAGCAGGAGTATGGAACAGGCAGCACCCTCAAATCTTCAGAAGTATGAGATGAACCCCAACAACTTGGAAAGGTGGATCTCACACGTACCGACACAGACTATCTCGCAATTGAATTGATCCCCAAAGGTTTTAATTGAATAGCGGAATAGAAAATATGATCAAAAAGAAAGTGTATGTATCTCGCACGTACACCACCACACTAGGCCCCAACTACTATTGTTTGTACCCCTAAAAGGATGGTTGAGCAGTAGGAGGAGGAGTATGGAACAGGCAGCACCCTCAAATCTTCAGAAGTATGAGATGAACCCCAAAAACTTGGAAAGGTGGATCTCTCTCACACGTACCAACACAGACTATCCCCCAATTTAACTGATCCCCAAAGGTTTTTGATTAAATAGCGGAATAGAAAATATGATCCAAAAAAAGTGTATGTATATCACACGTACACAACCACACTAGGCCCCAATTACTATTGTTTGTACCCCTAAAAGGCTAGATGAGGAGTAGGGGGGGTATGGAACAGGCAGCACCCTCAAACCTTCAGAAGTATGAGATGAACCCCAACAACTTGGAAAGGTGGATCTCTCTCACACGTACCAACACAGACTATCCCCCAATTTAACTGATCCCCAAAGGTTTTTGATTAAATAGCGGAATAGAAAATATGATCCAAAAAAAGTGTATGTATATCACACGTACACAACCACACTAGGCCCCAATTACTATTGTTTGTACCCCTAAAAGGCTAGATGAGGAGTAGGGGGAGTATGGAACAGGCAGCACCCTCAAACCTTCAGAAGTATGAGATGAACCCCAACAACTTGGAAAGGTGGATCTCTCTCACACGTACCAACACAGACTATCCCCCAATTTAACTGATCCCCAAAGGTTTTTGATTAAATAGCGGAATAGAAAATATGATCCAAAAAAAGTGTATGTATATCACACGTACACAACCACACTAGGCCCCAATTACTATTGTTTGTACCCCTAAAAGGCTAGATGAGGAGTAGGGGGGGTATGGAACAGGCAGCACCCTCAAATCTTCAGAAGTATGAGATGAACCCCAAAAACTTGGAAAGGTGGATCTCTCTCACACGTACCAACACAGACTATCCCCCAATTTAACTGATCCCCAAAGGTTTTTGATTAAATAGCGGAATAGAAAATATGATCCAAAAAAAGTGTATGTATATCACACGTACACAACCACACTAGGCCCCAATTACTATTGTTTGTACCCCTAAAAGGCTAGATGAGGAGTAGGGGGAGTATGGAACAGGCAGCACCCTCAAACCTTCAGAAGTATGAGATGAACCCCAACAACTTGGAAAGGTGGATCTCTCTCACACGTACCAACACAGACTATCCCCCAATTTAACTGATCCCCAAAGGTTTTTGATTAAATAGCGGAATAGAAAATATGATCCAAAAAAAGTGTATGTATATCACACGTACACAACCACACTAGGCCCCAATTACTATTGTTTGTACCCCTAAAAGGCTAGATGAGGAGTAGGGGGGGTATGGAACAGGCAGCACCCTCAAACCTTCAGAAGTATGAGATGAACCCCAACAACTTGGAAAGGTGGATCTCTCTCACACGTACCAACACAGACTATCCCCCAATTTAATTGATCCCCAAAGGTTTTTGATTAAATAGCGGAATAGAAAATATGATCCAAAAAAAGTGTATGTATATCACACGTACACAACCACACTAGGCCCCAATTACTATTGTTTGTACCCCTAAAAGGCTAGGAGTAGGGGGAGTATGGAACAGGCAGCACCCTCAAACCTTCAGAAGTATGAGATGAACCCCAACAACTTGGAAAGGTGGATCTCTCTCACACGTACCAACACAGACTATCCCCCAATTTAACTGATCCCCAAAGGTTTTTGATTAAATAGCGGAATAGAAAATATGATCCAAAAAAAGTGTATGTATATCACACGTACACAACCACACTAGGCCCCAATTACTATTGTTTGTACCCCTAAAAGGCTAGATGAGGAGTAGGGGGAGTATGGAACAGGCAGCACCCTCAAACCTTCAGAAGTATGAGATGAACCCCAACAACTTGGAAAGGTGGATCTCTCTCACACGTACCAACACAGACTATCCCCCAATTTAACTGATCCCCAAAGGTTTTTGATTAAATAGCGGAATAGAAAATATGATCCAAAAAAAGTGTATGTATATCACACGTACACAACCACACTAGGCCCCAATTACTATTGTTTGTACCCCTAAAAGGCTAGATGAGGAGTAGGGGGGGTATGGAACAGGCAGCACCCTCAAATCTTCAGAAGTATGAGATGAACCCCAAAAACTTGGAAAGGTGGATCTCTCTCACACGTACCAACACAGACTATCCCCCAATTTAACTGATCCCCAAAGGTTTTTGATTAAATAGCGGAATAGAAAATATGATCCAAAAAAAGTGTATGTATATCACACGTACACAACCACACTAGGCCCCAATTACTATTGTTTGTACCCCTAAAAGGCTAGATGAGGAGTAGGGGGAGTATGGAACAGGCAGCACCCTCAAACCTTCAGAAGTATGAGATGAACCCCAACAACTTGGAAAGGTGGATCTCTCTCACACGTACCAACACAGACTATCCCCCAATTTAACTGATCCCCAAAGGTTTTTGATTAAATAGCGGAATAGAAAATATGATCCAAAAAAAGTGTATGTATATCACACGTACACAACCACACTAGGCCCCAATTACTATTGTTTGTACCCCTAAAAGGCTAGGAGTAGGGGGAGTATGGAACAGGCAGCACCCTCAAACCTTCAGAAGTATGAGATGAACCCCAACAACTTGGAAAGGTGGATCTCTCTCACACGTACCAACACAGACTATCCCCCAATTTAACTGATCCCCAAAGGTTTTTGATTAAATAGCGGAATAGAAAATATGATCCAAAAAAAGTGTATGTATATCACACGTACACAACCACACTAGGCCCCAATTACTATTGTTTGTACCCCTAAAAGGCTAGGAGTAGGGGGAGTATGGAACAGGCAGCACCCTCAAACCTTCAGAAGTATGAGATGAACCCCAACAACTTGGAAAGGTGGATCTCTCTCACACGTACCAACACAGACTATCCCCCAATTTAACTGATCCCCAAAGGTTTTTGATTAAATAGCGGAATAGAAAATATGATCCAAAAAAAGTGTATGTATATCACACGTACACAACCACACTAGGCCCCAATTACTATTGTTTGTACCCCTAAAAGGCTAGATGAGGAGTAGGGGGAGTATGGAACAGGCAGCACCCTCAAACCTTCAGAAGTATGAGATGAACCCCAACAACTTGGAAAGGTGGATCTCTCTCACACGTACCAACACAGACTATCCCCCAATTTAACTGATCCCCAAAGGTTTTTGATTAAATAGCGGAATAGAAAATATGATCCAAAAAAAGTGTATGTATATCACACGTACACAACCACACTAGGCCCCAATTACTATTGTTTGTACCCCTAAAAGGCTAGATGAGGAGTAGGGGGGGTATGGAACAGGCAGCACCCTCAAATCTTCAGAAGTATGAGATGAACCCCAAAAACTTGGAAAGGTGGATCTCTCTCACACGTACCAACACAGACTATCCCCCAATTTAACTGATCCCCAAAGGTTTTTGATTAAATAGCGGAATAGAAAATATGATCCAAAAAAAGTGTATGTATATCACACGTACACAACCACACTAGGCCCCAATTACTATTGTTTGTACCCCTAAAAGGCTAGGAGTAGGGGGAGTATGGAACAGGCAGCACCCTCAAACCTTCAGAAGTATGAGATGAACCCCAACAACTTGGAAAGGTGGATCTCTCTCACACGTACCAACACAGACTATCCCCCAATTTAACTGATCCCCAAAGGTTTTTGATTAAATAGCGGAATAGAAAATATGATCCAAAAAAAGTGTATGTATATCACACGTACACAACCACACTAGGCCCCAATTACTATTGTTTGTACCCCTAAAAGGCTAGGAGTAGGGGGAGTATGGAACAGGCAGCACCCTCAAACCTTCAGAAGTATGAGATGAACCCCAACAACTTGGAAAGGTGGATCTCTCTCACACGTACCAACACAGACTATCCCCCAATTTAACTGATCCCCAAAGGTTTTTGATTAAATAGCGGAATAGAAAATATGATCCAAAAAAAGTGTATGTATATCACACGTACACAACCACACTAGGCCCCAATTACTATTGTTTGTACCCCTAAAAGGCTAGGAGTAGGGGGAGTATGGAACAGGCAGCACCCTCAAACCTTCAGAAGTATGAGATGAACCCCAACAACTTGGAAAGGTGGATCTCTCTCACACGTACCAACACAGACTATCCCCCAATTTAACTGATCCCCAAAGGTTTTTGATTAAATAGCGGAATAGAAAATATGATCCAAAAAAAGTGTATGTATATCACACGTACACAACCACACTAGGCCCCAATTACTATTGTTTGTACCCCTAAAAGGCTAGATGAGGAGTAGGGGGAGTATGGAACAGGCAGCACCCTCAAACCTTCAGAAGTATGAGATGAACCCCAACAACTTGGAAAGGTGGATCTCTCTCACACGTACCAACACAGACTATCCCCCAATTTAACTGATCCCCAAAGGTTTTTGATTAAATAGCGGAATAGAAAATATGATCCAAAAAAAGTGTATGTATATCACACGTACACAACCACACTAGGCCCCAATTACTATTGTTTGTACCCCTAAAAGGCTAGATGAGGAGTAGGGGGGGTATGGAACAGGCAGCACCCTCAAATCTTCAGAAGTATGAGATGAACCCCAAAAACTTGGAAAGGTGGATGTCTCTCACATGTACCAACACAGACTATCCCCCAATTTAACTGATCCCCAAAGGTTTTTGATTAAATAGCGGAATAGAAAATATGATCCAAAAAAAGTGTATGTATATCACACGTACACAACCACACTAGGCCCCAATTACTATTGTTTGTACCCCTAAAAGGCTAGATGAGGAGTAGGGGGAGTATGGAACAGGCAGCACCCTCAAACCTTCAGAAGTATGAGATGAACCCCAACAACTTGGAAAGGTGGATCTCTCTCACACGTACCAACACAGACTATCCCCCAATTTAACTGATCCCCAAAGGTTTTTGATTAAATAGCGGAATAGAAAATATGATCCAAAAAAAGTGTATGTATATCACACGTACACAACCACACTAGGCCCCAATTACTATTGTTTGTACCCCTAAAAGGCTAGGAGTAGGGGGAGTATGGAACAGGCAGCACCCTCAAACCTTCAGAAGTATGAGATGAACCCCAACAACTTGGAAAGGTGGATCTCTCTCACACGTACCAACACAGACTATCCCCCAATTTAACTGATCCCCAAAGGTTTTTGATTAAATAGCGGAATAGAAAATATGATCCAAAAAAAGTGTATGTATATCACACGTACACAACCACACTAGGCCCCAATTACTATTGTTTGTACCCCTAAAAGGCTAGATGAGGAGTAGGGGGAGTATGGAACAGGCAGCACCCTCAAACCTTCAGAAGTATGAGATGAACCCCAACAACTTGGAAAGGTGGATCTCTCTCACACGTACCAACACAGACTATCCCCCAATTTAACTGATCCCCAAAGGTTTTTGATTAAATAGCGGAATAGAAAATATGATCCAAAAAAAGTGTATGTATATCACACGTACACAACCACACTAGGCCCCAATTACTATTGTTTGTACCCCTAAAAGGCTAGGAGTAGGGGGAGTATGGAACAGGCAGCACCCTCAAACCTTCAGAAGTATGAGATGAACCCCAACAACTTGGAAAGGTGGATCTCTCTCACACGTACCAACACAGACTATCCCCCAATTTAACTGATCCCCAAAGGTTTTTGATTAAATAGCGGAATAGAAAATATGATCCAAAAAAAGTGTATGTATATCACACGTACACAACCACACTAGGCCCCAATTACTATTGTTTGTACCCCTAAAAGGCTAGATGAGGAGTAGGGGGAGTATGGAACAGGCAGCACCCTCAAATCTTCAGAAGTATGAGATTGTGTTCACTGTACCCCACAAAGATTGAGTTCACTGCACCCCACAATGATTGTGTTCACTGCACCCCACAAAGATTGTGTTCACTGCACCTCACAAAGATTGTGTTCACTGTACCCCCCAAAGATTGTGTTCACTGCACCCCACAAAGATTCTGTTCACTGTACCCCACAAAGATTGTGTTCACTGCACCCTAAAAGGATGTTGTTCACTGCACCCCACAAAGATTGTGTTCACTGCACCCTAAAAGGATGTTGTTCACTGCACCCCAAAAAGATTGTGTTCACTGTACCCCCCCAAAGATTGTGTTCACTGCACCCCACAAAGATTGTGTTCACTGCACCCCAAAAAGATTGTGTTCACTGTACCCCCCAAAGATTGTGTTCACTGCACCCCAAAAAGATTGTGTTCACTGTACCCCCCAAAGATTGTGTTCACTGCACCCCACAAAGATTCTGTTCACTGTACCCCACAAAGATTGTGTTCACTGCACCCCAAAAAGATTGTGTTCACTGTACCCCCCCAAAGATTGTGTTCACTGCACCCCACAAAGATTCTGTTCACTGCACCCCACAAAGGATTTTGTTCACTGCACCCCAAAAAGATTGTGTTCACTGCACCCCAAAAAGGATTTTGATCACTGCACCCCAAAAAGGATGTTGTTCACTGCACCCCAAAAATGATTTTGTTCACTCCACCCCAAAAAGATTGTGTTCACTGCACCCCACAAAGATTGTGTTCACTGCACCCCAAAAAGATTGTGTTCACTGTACCCCCCAAAGATTGTGTTCACTGCACCCCACAAAGATTCTGTTCACTGTACCCCACAAAGATTGTGTTCACTGCACCCCAAAAAGATTGTGTTCACTGCACCCCAAAAAGGATGTTGTTCACTGCACCCCAAAAAGGATGTTGTTCACTCCACCCCAAAAAGATTGTGTTCACTGCACCCCACAAAGATTGTGTTCACTGCACCCCAAAAAGATTGTGTTCACTGCACCCCAAAAATGATTTTGTTCACTGCACCCCAAAAAGGATTTTGTTCACTGCACCCCAAAAAGGATGTTGTTCACTCCACCCCAAAAAGATTGTGTTCACTGCACCCCAAAAAGATTGTGTTCACTGCACCCCACAAAGGATTTTGTTCACTGCACCCCAAAAAGATTGTGTTCACTGCACCCCAAAAAGGATGTTGTTCACTGCACCCCAAAAAGGATTTTGTTCACTGCACCCCAAAAAGATTGTGTTCACTGCACCCCACAAAGGATTTTGTTCACTGCACCCCACAAAGATTGTGTTCACTGCACACCAAAAAGGATTGTGTTCACTGCACCCCAAAAAGATTTTGTTCACTGCACCCCAAAAAGATTGTGTTCACTGCAGCCCAAAAAGATTGTGTTCACTGCAGCCCAAAAAGATTGTGTTCACTGCAGCCCAAAAAGATTGTGTTCACTGCAGCCCAAAAAGATTGTGTTCACTGCAGCCCAAAAAGATTGTGTTCACTGCAGCTCACACACAGAAAAATGGATGTGGATCACTGACACCTGCCTATCTCCAATCCCACACCACACAGCAATATCGATTGTAGTTTGTAGAACACAGTTTCCCTAAAATTCAGCAGACTCTGTCCCTAACAGGATTGAGAAGAGATCGTAGATCAGGATTGAGTGCAGATTCACCCCACCCCCCACACAGCAATATCGATTGTAGTTTGTAGAAGACACTGACCCTATAATTCAGCAGACTCTATCCCTAAAATGCCTACAACTCGCCCTGCCTAAACACTCCGACCTGTCCCTCAATTCTATCCGGACACAAATGGTTTTTTCCTGCCTATCTTTCCCTAATCAGCAGCCAGCACATTGATGTGTGCTCTGTCCCTTAGCTAAGCAGCAGAATGACGCTGCTGCGGCGGCTGCCTCGAACTTATAAAGACTTGGTCACATGCTTCAGACGGCCAATCACAGCTACTAAGACATTTGCAGGCATGGCTGGGATGGCTTAAGGCACACCAGTTAAACGATTGTTGATTGGCTGTTGAAAGCCCGCCATGAAAAGAGCGCCAAAGCATGCAAAACCCGGAAATAAAACGACCGAACACGGATTTTTACCCGAACATACAGTAAAGTGTCCGTGTCCGTGTTCGGGTAAAAAAAATCCAATTATTCGGTACGAACACGAATAATACAGTCCGTGTTCGCTCAACACTATCTAGGAATGCAGTTTTTGCTTTGCCCAGAGTTCTCCCTTTAATACATTTTTAAAGGGGCTATTTTAAAGTTCTAATCAATAACCTTCCTCTCTTCTACAAGACCCCTGCTGTGCTATCTAATAGATTTCCATCGCTCGTATAAACATTTAAGTTTTTTTTTTATTTTTTTGTTGAGCTAAGTTGCTGCAGGGAACCTCAGTGGGAGGGAAGCCAGGACAACATCACGGTCATTTGTTTTTTACAATGCATTTATCAACAGTGGTCAATAAAGGCTAAGGGTTGATGAGTGAAAGAACAAGAGTACAAAAGTAAAGAATGATTATCCTTTGTAGTGTTTCTGATACACTATATGACCAAAAGTATCTGGAGACCCCTACAAATGATTGAGTTCAGGGGTTCCAGGTGAAGGGTACTGTTATTGCTGCAACATACAAAGACATTGTGGGCTTCCAACCATGTGGGAACAATTTGGCAAAGGACCTTGACTGTGCCCCTGTATACAAAGCCAGCTCCATAAAGACATGGCTTGATGAGTTTCATGTGGAGGATCTTGAGTGGCCCGCATGGAGCCCTGACCTCAACCCTACTGAACACCTGTGGAATGAATTGGAATGAGCCTGGTCTTCTCAGCCATCATCTCCATAAAGACATGGTTTAATGAATTTGGTGTCGGAGAATTCAAGTCCACACAGGGCCCTAACCTCAACCCTACTGAACAGCTTTGACATTAAATAAGGTACCGATTTCGAGCCAAATTTTATCATCCAACTTCACTTTTTGACTTCACAAATGCTCCCTTGGTTGACTTGGCACAAAATTTCTTTAGACACCCTCCAAAATCTTGTGGGGAAATGTCCCAGAAAAATTAAAGATGCTGTAGCTGTAAAGTGGGGCAACTCAGTATTAATGGCCATAGTTTTTGAATAGGATGTCCAATAAGCTCATGTAAGAGTGATGGTCAGGACTCCACAAACTTTGGTCATATAGAGAATAATCCTTTATGAAAGAGTCAGAGGGTGGTGATGTCATTGAAAAAGCCTACTATGCTTGAACAGCTTACGAAAACAGATGTTTCTGCGGTGAATCTCAGAGGGGGGCATCTCCACATTATACAGACAATATGCTGCTGCCCTCACTAAATTGCCCCTCTTCCTTTAAGAGGAATTTGGAAACAGAGATCCCTGAGGACAATCAGAATGCCTGAGCTATTCAAGCATGTAAGGGTATCACGAATGTTGCTCCTATTGAGGCTGGTATTAATGTATTATCTAGATGTTACATCGTTCTTGAGAGCCTCTCCAAGCTGTACCCTGCGTCCTCCCGACTATGTTTCCGGGGTGTGGACAGGTGGGAACAATGTGCAACACGTGATGGATGTGCCCTAATGTCTGACAATTTTGGATGAGAACACATGGCCTGATTTACTTGGTGTCCATGATAAATGTTGTTAAGGACCCCAAGGTGGCTTTACCCAACAAACTCATTGAAGGTGTTCCTAGGCACACTATTTGTTGTTTTTGGCAGCAAAAATCACAATTGCAACCGTTTGGAAAAGCCCAGTGGTAGACCTAACGATGATGAAATACAAATTGACCTGGATAATGATCAATGAAAATCTGTTTAGCATTCTACTTCAAGGTTTGAGAGAGTTTGGGACCCTTGGATCCATTACCTTCAACCTGTTGCTTCATGATGGGCATGGCCACGTCGAGGTGGGCCCATGGATTGGCTCTTCTCCTTTCTACCTTTCTTTTGCTTTTTTCCTCTCTTTTCCTAATAATTCTCCTCCTGTTATGTTGGGTGGTACCCCTCCACTCATTACAGATTTTGCTGTCGCATATATTTAAAGGGTACCTTTAGGTAGGATTGGTGAATCCTAGTAGTGGGCGTGTGACACAATTAGAGTGTCTTTTTGGTTTCAACTGACCTTGATATTGTTTTCTACTTTTGATATTCATACTGCATAATACTTGTGCCTTACTGGTTTGTCTGCCTGTCTAGATGTTATGCTCCGCCTGCGTTGGAGGGCTACTATGCAATTTTGTTACTTTCAGAATGTCAAACTTTGTTATTACAGATATAAAACTTTAATAAACATACTGAAACAGAAAATGCCTACTGGGCCAGATCAGTTGCTTTCGGCATGGGATTTTGGTGCTCCTAGTTTTAGGCACTAGACTATGTCGTGTGCACACCCGATAATGTAAGTACCTTATTCTTGGGGTTCATTTCATGGCTAGATTACATTTAGGTTTTGGATCAAGAGTTAGGGTAAGGTAAAGGTCAAGGTTATGGTTACGAATCAAAGGGATATTTTTATTGTTAACGCCAAATTTCAGCTTTACTTAAAAAAAGCTATTGTTAGAAGACGCTAATTGGCTAAATACGCATGCGCGAATTAGCGCCTGGCTAATACACATTAGCCAATGCGCATGCGCATTCGCTAACGTGCGTGACCCCACGCACATTATGCGTTCTCGTGTTCTCACATGTTGACCCGGACGTTTGGCGCCAAAGGAGGCCTATTTAGAGGCAGCTGGTGCATTTGCACTTTGCTGTGTTGTCTGCAGTTCTCCTGTGTTCCGAACCTGCTTCCTGTTGATTCCTGTCTGATACCTGTTGACCTTTGGCTCGTCCCTGACCTCGCTTGTTTGCTGCCCGTCCTGATCCCGGCTCGTTTTGACTACTCTTCTGGATTCTCCTTGTCGGCTCATCGATCTTCGAACCTTGACCGGTTACCCTCTGGTGGGGCGACCCTGGGGACTGCGACCTGGTATCCACCTGCAGCCAAATCCAGCCTCACCATCAGAGGCTCTGGTGAAGACCGGTGGATGCTTAGACCCCGCACCTCAGGCTAGCCTGTGCTACTCACCTTGGTTTTCCATCCAAGCTCCACCCACCAGCAACGGTAAGCCTTCTCTGCACGACAGGCTTCCACCAGCCTCATAACAGCTATTGCCCAGCACTTTGTAAAATAAATAAGTCGCTATAGCATCATCCTATCTGTCCTCCATGAGCTCAATGCCCTGAGGTCCAATGTTGGTCCTCTTCTAGGTTGACTGACTCCCAGAATCATTTAACCTACTTCCTTTCAGACCAGTGCATCAAGGACCCCCTTGTACATAATCAATCCTTAATAAAAAGTTTTCGCTGTTGTTGGGTTTTATGTTAAAGTTAGGGCTACTGATAGGGTTAGGATTACAGTAAATTGCACTGTAAGAGTTAGAAAATATTATTAAGACTCATGTAAAGGTTTAATTCAAGATTAATAAGATTCCAGTCTAAGCACTTATTTTGGATAAACTTGGAAGGATTAAAATTTCTGTCAAACATTTATTGCTATCCATAAGGATTTCTTTAATTTTTGCATATGAAAATGATGCATGATATGTGCCATCACATGATCATAGCTCCCAACTTGTCCCTTATTTACTTGTCACGTCTTTGGGAACCAAATTTCTCTGTTGCTCTTTCTTCCCGAGTTGTCCCTCTTTTTGATCTGATGTATAGGCCACTATAAAATCTATCAAAAATGCATGAATGATTCATCCAACCTCTAAATTATTGCATTTTTAATTTGAAAAGGCACTATAAAGGAAAAAGGTGAAAAAAAGCACTCAACCATTAATTTTTCGTAATTAATCTACATAGTCCACATAGTTGGGGGTGAGGCATGGCCTTTGACTAAATACTTTGGGCTAAAAGATGCCTCTCTTGCTTATCCCTGAAAGTTGGGAAGTCTGTCTGTTGAATGAGCGGTCTGGCAATGAAGCAGTTAAATGACCTCCATTTTTTTTTCTTCTAAGAGTCTATCGGATTTGCCATAAAGCAAAAGCGCTCAGCCATGCAGGACCTTGTCTAGCATGTTTAACTTGTGCTTAATAATTTAGCATGTATTTAAAAGGCAGGCTGAGAAAACCTAACAAGATGTTTGTTAGAGAACATTTAGGCCGTATCATCGAGAGCAAAGCGGCTGCATGAGACACCTATCAGCAGTGCCTGTGATATATAGTCCTTTCTGCGGTATCACCGGCATGGAAAGAACACGGTAATGGAAAAGACGCTCTATGGAAAGAGACACAAGGAAATGCTGGGCTTTATTTATCAACTTGTTTGAAGACCTGCTCTTGCCACAAACAGTAACCAGTTAAAGGGCTAGTCTACCCAAGAATGATTCTGCAGTTTTTTGATAGATGAGGAAAAGTTAAACCATTGCGGTGGGATTGCTAAATTTCCATGTCTGCCATGGCTACTAAAAGGGATACTCCATAGGGGTTAATACAGATGCAAGAGTGGGAGCACCTCTAGCTTGGTGGGAAAACCTAAAGTTCCTTCACTAAAGTCTATGGGAAGACAACCTGAGAAACACCCTTCTGCTAGGATTAAAAGTCTTAGTGCCGGTTCACACTGAAGCGGCGCGACTTTTGGGGCGACCTGTGAAGTCGCGTGCACCGCGACTTTGGCACGACTTGCACGGACTTCATAAAATGAATGTCTATGCAAGTCGTTCCAGGTCACCCCCAAAGTAGTACAGGACCCTTTTTCTAAGTCGGAACGACTTTTGTCGCACCTATTAGAACCGGTCCTGTACTACACTATGGGACGCGACGGTGCGTGACTTGTCAGGCTGACCAAGTTGTACTAGTGTGAATGGGCACTTACAGTGCATCCAGAAAGTATTCACAGCGCTTAACTGTTTCCAAATTTTGTTATTTTACAGTCACAGTGTTGCCATAGTTCAGCCTTGATGGGCACCTCAGCAGCAAGCATGTGCTAGTCAAAAAAAAGGGTTCTTAATTCAAAATGGATCAAAATCTTTATTTTCCTCAATTCTACAAACAATACCCCCATAATGACAACGTGAAAGAAGTTTGTTTGAAATCTTTGCAAATGTATTAAAAATAAAAAAGGAAAAAATCCCATGTAGATAAGTATTCACAACCTTTGCTCAATACTTTGTTGAAGCTCCTTAGGCTCCAATTACAACTTCAAGTCTTGTTGAGTAAAGCCTCGTACACACGCAACGATTATCGGCCGACCGATCGGCCGTCTTTTGTCCAGTGTTGTAGTGTTGGTTGAAATGTGCTCTAAACTGCACAAGAATTTTCTCGGCCAACAAAAACCAACTTCAGAAGTGATGTCATGTGCTGGTTTACTTTCCGTGTGTTTTTTCTTCTCTGAGCATGCCCAGTCTTGCTCATCCGATTTTTGTCTGCCGAAATCTGTACTGACTGATGGAAAATCGGCCATTCTGTTGACGGCCAACAAAAATTTTATAGCATGCACACCAGATTTTGTTCGGCCGAAAAGTCGGAGTCGGTTGTCGGGAGCATTGTACTAACAAGCCGACAATCCGCCGATCGGACGTTGGCCGAAAATTCACGACTAACAATCGTTGCATGTGTACGAGGCTTTAGATGCTACAAGCTTGGCACACCTGTTTTTGGGCAGTTTTTCCCATTTTACTTTAGAGGACCTCTCACGCTCCATCAGGTTGGATGAGGAGCGTCGGTTTTCAGCCATTTTCAGATCTCTCCAGAGATGTTCAATCGAGTTCAAGTCTGGGTTCTGGCTGGGCCACTTAATGACATTAACAGAGTTGTCCTGTAGCCACTTCTTTGTTAGCTTGGCTGTGTGCTTAGGGTTGTTGCCCTGTTGGAGGATAAACTTTTACACCCGTCTGAGGTCCAGAATGCTCTGGAGCAGGTTTTCATCAAGGAAGTATGGGAAAAAGTGCGCTGATAAATGTATGTGAGCTGCAACCAAAGATCCAATAGGAATAAATAGTGATGAAAAAAGGCTGGTGCGCTAAAATGTTACCATCATAAACAATTAATTTGTGTTAACAAAACTTGACCTTAATAAACAATACTGATGATTACAAAAAATAAATTCAAAGTGAATAAATATTCCTTAAAAAAAGGTGCAATTTTCACACAGAATAATAAAAGTCCAAATGTGAAAGGTGCAATGAATCCCAAAATAAAGTCCAACTTAAGATCTACAGGTGCTGGATATTGGAACGTGAAGAAATGGTGAACTGGTATTTGAAGTAACGACAATCGTGATTCAAATAGGATGTGAAGGTTTCCCACCACCTCACAGGTTTGCTTCTTACCAGAATTAAGTTGGTAAAGGGCAGATAAGCAGAGAAATCAGTCCAAAGGAGAACCTCTGTGATAAAACCAAGAGGGAGTTCTATGACCCTCACATATGGCGCTTTTCCACTGCATGGAACCGTACCGGTTCGGCACGCTTTTGTGCTTTTCCACTGCGGTACCGCATGGTATAGGGTCGGAACGGTTCGGTACGGTACAGTATAGGTTTGCTTTTCCACTGCATGGAACCGAACGGTACGGTACGGTACGGCTCTGAAAAAACAGTACCTACTCGATTGTGGTTCCAACAGGTACCAAACTGGTACCATATCCCACAATCCTTTGCATGCAGTCACTACTAGCCACTGATTGGTCAGAGAATCACACCCACCCCGTTGTTATCCCACCCACTTAACTTTAGTACTACTTTAGTGGAAAAGCAAACCTATACCGTACCGTACCGAACCGTTCCGACACTATACCATGCGGTACCGCAGTGGAAAAGCAGACCAGGCCAAGCAGGGCCGAGTAGAGCCGAGCCGGTACTAGCCGGTACTTGCAGTGGAAAAGTGCCAATACTGTATATATAAAAGGGCTGCTTACCAGATCCCAACTTTTTCAGGCTTATGGTTATTTAGCAGACTCTCCTGAGGTGATATACAAAGAGGGTCTCCTGGCGCTCCTGGCATATAACTCAATCCGAAGTCCTCCAATTTTTCATCTGTTCACGGTGTTGCCATAGTTCAGCCTTGATGGGCACCTCAGCAGCAAGCATGTGCTGGTCAAAAAAAAGGGTTCTCCTTTGGACTGATTTCTCTGCTTATCTGCCCTTTACCAACTTAACTCCTTTTTTAAGGATTTATATAACGGGAAAGGGAAAATGGGTAGAACCTCAAGCTCCCCAGAACAGGGAGGTCTACACAAGGGAAGGGGACAGTGGAAATGGGTCTGGATTTTTGAGTACCAATAGGTCATAGAAAGCAGGAGAGAAGAAAAAAAGTTGGCACTGCAACTGTTGACTTGATTGTAAAATTTGTTGTAATGTTTTATGCATATGCATGATTTTAATGTCATTTAATAAAGATATCTTTTATTTTAATTTTTTTCTTCTCTCCTGCTTTCTATGACCTATTGGTACTCAAAAATCCAGACCCATTTCCACTGTCCCCTTCCCTTGTGTAGACCTCCCTGTGCTTGGGAGCTTGAGGTTCTACCCATTTTCCCTTTCCCATTTATATGAATCTGATATTTATTCTGGAAGTCAGTACCCCATTTATTTTGCATTACATATCACAAGGAATATTTATTCACTTTGAATTTATTTTTTGTAATCATCAGTATTGTTTATTAACCACTTAAGCCCCGGAAGATTTTACCCCCTTCCTGACCAGGGGGTATTTTGCGATTCGGCACTGCGTGACTTTAACGGACAATTGCGCGGTCGTGCGACGCTGTACCTAAACAAATTTGACGTCCTTTTTTTCCCACAAACAGAGCTTTCTTTTGGTGGTATTTGATCACCTGTGCGAATTTTTTGATCACGCGCTATAAACAAAAAAAGAGCGTCAATTTTGCAAAAATAACAATATTTTTCACATTTTTTTATATGAAATTCCCCCCAAAAAAAAAGTAAAAATCAAAATTTTTTAAAATTTTCAGCCAATTTGTTTTATGCTACATATGTTTGGTAAAAAAAATCGTAAAAAGCGTATTTTGATTGGTTTGCGCAAAAGTTATCGTGTTTACTAACAAAGGGAAAGATTTTTGTCATTTTTGTTGTTTTTTTTTTAACGCGTAATGGCGGCGATCTGCGATTTTTTTTGCGGTACTGCGACATTGGGGCGGACAGATCGGACCCTTGACTGACATTTGTGACACTTTTGGGGTTACCAGTGACATTTCTACAGTAATCAGTGCTATACATATGCACTGTTACTGTAAAAATACACTGGTTGTGAAGGGGTTAACTTTATTTGGGAGGGAGGGGCTGTGTGTATCCCTAGGGGCGTGCTTTCTACTGTGATTGGCTGTGGCTTGAGCTGTAAGGACTCTGATCAACGAATCTACATACTAGATCCGTGTGATCAGTGTCTTTACAGCGAGGAGAATGACAGGTGGCTTGTTTACACAAGCTGCCTGACATTCTCCCTCTCCCCCGACATCGGGTCCGCTGGTCACACGCGCGGGGGGGTCCGTGACCACGCGGGAGCGCGCCTCCGGGGGCGCGCGCTCGCTCCCTAGACCCTCACAAGCTAGTGACGTAGCCCTACGTCACTTTGCCTGTGAGGGGCTGACTGCAGACGTAGATCGGCGTTAGGCAGTCGGCAAGTGGTTAAGGTCAAGTTTTGCTATCACAAATCACTTGTTTATGATGGTAACATTGTAGCGCACCAGACTTTTTTCATCACATTTCATCAAGGATGTCTCTGTACATTGCTGCATTCATCTTTCCCTTGATCCTGACTAGTCCCCCAGTTCCTGCTGCTGAAAAACACCTCCACGACATGATGATGCCACCATCAAGCTTCACTGAAGGGATGGTATTGGCCAGGTGATGAGCAGTGCTAGGTTTCCTCCAGACATGACGCTTGTCATTCAGCCAAAGAGTTCAATCTCTGTTTCATCAGACCAGAGAATTTTGTGTCTCATGGTCTGAGAGTCCTTCAGGTGCCTTTTGGCAAACTCCAGGTGGGCTGTCATGTGTCTTTTACTGAGAAGTGACTTCCATCTGGCCACTCTACTATACAGGCCTGATTGGTGGCGAGATGGTTGTTCTTCTGGAAGCTTCTGGAGCTCTGTTAGAGTGACTATCGGGCTCTTGGTCACCTCCCTGAGTAAGGCCCATCTCCCCCGATCGCTCAGTTTGGCTGGGCCGCGCGCTCTAGAAAGAGTCCTGGTGGTTCCAAACTTCTTCCATTTACAGATGATGGCGGTCACTGTGCTCATTGGGACCTTTAATGCTGCAGAAATGTTTCTGTACCCTTCTCCAGATCAGTTCCTCAATACAATCCTGTCTCAGAGGTCTACAGACTATTCCTTGGATTTGTGGCTTGGTTTGTGCTCTGACATGCACTGTTAACCATGAGACATTATATAGATAGGTGTGTGCCTTTCTAAATCATGTCCAATCAAATGAATCTACCACAGGTGGATTCATATCAAGTTGTAGAAACATCTCAAGGATGATTAGTAGAAACAGGATGCACCTGAGTTAAATTTTGAGTGTCATGGCAAAGGCTGTGAATACTTATGCACATTGTATGATTTTTTTTTTTTTTTTAATAAATTTGCAAAGATTTCAAACAAACTTCTTTCACATTGTCATTATGGGGTATTGTTAGTAGAACTTTGAGAACAATAATGAAAATTATCCATTTTGAAATAAGGCTGTAACATAACAAAATGTAGAAAAAGTGAAGCGCTCAGAATACTTTCAGGATGCACTGTAGAACGTTGTCTTGACTTCTGGTCCTAACCTGACTTAGAATAGTTTTTAGTTTTATTATCAGTTTTATTAAAGTTTAATAAGCTGATATTAGAGGATTTGTATTTGTATTATTGATAAGAAGATTAGTGGCTAAAAACTATGTGGCAAACGCGTCCCTTTTTCCGATGCTGCCCATAGGCACAGGGTTCCTGTGTTTATAAAAAAGAACCCACAACCCTCCACCCCTACCCAGCTCTTCCCTTCTGCTCCCTTCTGGAGACCTTGGCAAACACCCAGTGTTTCCAGGCATGGGGGAACAAGTAATTTCTTCTCAGAATGAAGTGCTTGGGTCTGACACCATCAGATATCCAAGCCTACAGAGTTTGGAACTAGGAAGCTGGGGGTAAGTATCAGTGGGTGGTTGTCTGTTCCTTCTAAAGCAGTGGTCCTCAACCCTGGCCTACAGGGCCCACTAACAGGCCAGGTTTGCAAGATAACTGAAATACATCCCAGGTGATATCATTTGCTGCTCAGTGATTGCAGTACTCTAGTCTGCATCTCCCCAAGGTAATACTTAAAATCTGGCCTGTTAGTGGGCCCTGAGGACCGGAGTTGAGGACCACTGTTCTAGAGAATTGGTTTTAGCATCTATTTAATGGAAAAGCCAGTACTAGAGGTTGATGAAGGTACTGCATCTGGAAATAGATTGGAACAGAGGATGCTAAGTAACAGGCAGATCATGTGTCCAGGGCAGATACCTCTTGATATGGAAAATCCAGGCTCAGTGCCATTCCTTACTATGCCACCATGAGTGCTACCCAAGGTAGCCTCCAGTTGTCCTCATGGGCAACATTGCCCAGTATGCATTCCAAGGTTGCCTCCAGTTGTCCTAATGGGCAGCATTGCCCTGTATGCATTGTTCTACAGTATTTGCTGAATCTCTTGGACAAGCCATGCTTCAGACAGACTGCCCAGAGAAATTGTAATTTTAGCATTGACTGGCCCTTCTCCTTATATAGCCTTTTTAAGTGTTCTATATCTGAGTGTGCTTGTGGTTTACTCTTTATGTTTCAACATTATAGAGAATCTGAATGGGCAAAATGACAGGGTCTCCTGAATGATAAAACTAGCCATCGAAGAATGGAACAGAGCCAGAAATTATGGCAAGGAAATCTCACAAGGTATTGGAAGCCAGCAGATGACCAGGTGACTGAACCCTCTAAACTCCACCAATGGTTTACTGATCTTTTAAATAATTTCATCTTCCAATACACTTGAACAATGAACAGGAGATAATGATTGCCTGCTTTGGATAACAAGAACAGTTCTTCCTTTAGACACCTGTATAGAAAGGGAAATGTCTGTGTCTTCTCCATTTAGATTTCACCTGGTATTTTTCTTGTACAGAAAAAAAATAAACAGGTATTTGCAGCGTTTCAGCTCAGGCACACTTCTCCCTTTTAGTTTTCAAACTCCTGTGTTGTGACAGCTGTCGCTAGCGCTGTCCATACACTGCCTTTTATGCTAAAAACATATATTCTAGCAGTATAAAATGTATTGACTGCTCAGTTAAGGAAAGTGAAAAACCTAAAATTGCAACTTTATGTACATTTTTGGTAGTGAATGTGGTCTTTCCATATAACTGGTACTAAGACAAGGCTGAACTGACAACTCCTAGAGCTCTCCAGGGCCATCTTACCGAATGGGCATGCTGGGCAGTTGCCCAGGGGCCCCACTTGCCCGGGGGGCCCCACCTGCCCAGCAACCCAGCCCCAGCTAAGCATTACTCCATTAGTCCCAATTCCCGTGTGCATCCAACTGCCGAACTTAGCAGGTGACAAGCGCCTGTCGGCCCTGCGCTGCTATCAGGCCACTTGAGCCATGGAGGGGGAGCCCACAACTGAAGGAACGCCTGTCTGCCTCCAAGGGAACAGGCGCACACAGGACAGTTGAGTCTGATCCCCGTCCATGTGTGTGTTCACCAGACCCAGCCGCTGAACTTGGTAGCTGTCATTAGCCTGGCACTGCTGTACCAATAAATATCACCTTATCGATAATTTGCATTTTTTTTCTCGTGGGTGATTGTGTAGGCAGGGCCCCAGTGCACTGCATTGCCCGGGCCCTTTAATGCTCTTAAGATGGCACTGGAGCTCTCTTACAGGTAGATCATGTGATCTCAAAATGAGTGATGTTACCAATCGTTTCCTTAAAGCTGTTGCAAAGAGTTGCGACCTAAGGCATCCTTTGGCACATCAAAAAGAGAGAAGCTGAATGTAAGCATATTGAATCGAACATTTTTGTGGTAAAGAAAAAGCATGGTTAAGCAGAACCATGGTGAAGTATCTGATTGCACTGGTGTGAGTGGTGAAGTTCTTCTTTTGCATTGCTGATGATGAAATGCTCCCATTGCAATGGTGTGGGTGGTGAAGTGCCCCCATTGCACTGATATTGGTAGTGCGGTGCCCCTGATACATCGGCGTTGTTGGTAAAGTGCCCTATAACACTGGTGTGCCTCCATTACACTATTGCAGGTTGTGAAGTGCCACCATTTCTTACAGTACTCACAGAATCCCTGTAGAGTCTTCCAAGGAGTTCCAGAATCCCTAGGATCTCTCGTACTTGCAGGATCCATGCCAAGTCTTCCAGGAGGTTCCTGAATTCCTAGCTCTCCAGTAGTTACTGGTTCCATGTTAAGTCTTCTAGGAGTTCCTGCATTCCTAGGATCTCCTTTACTTACAGGATCCATGCCAAGTCTTCCAGGAGTTCCAGTACTTACAGGATCCATGCCAAGTCTTCCAAGAGCTGCCAAATTCCTAGGATCTCCAATACTTACAGGATCCATGCCAAGTCTTCCAGGAGTTCCAGAAATCCTAGAATCTCCGGTACGTAGAGTTTCCATGCCAAGTCTTCCTGGATTTACAGGATTCCTACAATCTCCACTACCTCTAGGATTTACAGAGCCCTCAGAAGCAAGGCTTGGCATGTCCTCTATCCAGGAAGGGTATTTAGGCACCAGCCTTAGAAGTGGCTTCTACTGTGTCCTATCGCCAGGTACCTGAGAGCTAAAGAGCTAAAATACTTGCCTGCCAGTTGTCTGTTCTTTGGTAAGCCAGATTGACGTGATTACTCTCTTGCTTGCTGCCTGCCTACACCTCTGCTAAGACCTGATTACTCTAATGCCTGCCTCCTGCCCCAACCCCTCCACCATCACAGGTACTGGTGAAGACAAACTGCCACTTAAATTTCACACCTTGGGTCATCCAGTGCAATTTGCCAGGGGCCACCTTATCACCATTATCTTGGTGTAAGCAGTGTACTTCCATTGCACTGGTGTCGGACTGTCGGACCAATTCCATTGGTGTATTGGTAAAGTGCCCCCATAACACTGGCGTGGGTAGTGAAGTGCATCGATTACACTGATACTGGTAATGAAGTGACCCTATTATATTGGTGTCAGTGGTGAAGTGCACCCATTAGACTGGTGTTGGTGATGAGGTGACCCCAAACCAGCACAATGGGTGGTGACATGCCCCTACAATATTGAGGTTGTTGGTAAATTCCCCCCATAACTCTGGTGTGGGTGGTGAAGTGCCTCCATCACACAAGTGCAGTTGGTGAAGTTACATAGTTAGTCTGCTGAAAAAAAAGACACTAGTCCATCTAGTTTAACCAATAGAAAGAAAATAAAAAAACATATACAGTGTATGTATATATATATATATAAAATCTCATAATTCTATATATACAGTAAAATCCTATACTAACAGTTGATCCAGAGGAAGGCAAAAAGAAAAACCCAATAAAGCATGATCCAAGTTGCTCCAGAAAAACAAAATCCTTCCTGATCCCCCAATAGGCAATCAGATGTTTCCTGGATCCCTAGAGTTGCGAAGTTCTTCCAATACTGGTGTTAGTGGTGAAGTGCCACCATGTCCTACATTGCATAATACAATGTCTAAGGCAGAAGACCACTCCATTGGACAGAGGAATAATGCCCCATTGTTGGTATCAATGGAAAGAATAGTGCCCCATTGTTGGTGTCAATGGAAAGAATAGTTCCAAATTGGTAATGTCAGTGGGAGGAATTGTGCCCTATTGTTGGTGTCAATGGCAGAAATTGTGCCCCTTTGTTGGTGTCATTTGGGAGGAATAGTGCCCTATTGTCGGTGTCATTGGCAGAAATTGTGCCCTATTGTTGGTATCATTGGGAGCAATAGTGCCCATTTGTTGGTGTCAGTGAGAGAAATAATACCCCATTGTTGAAGTCGGTGGTAGGCATAGTTTCCCTTCATATGTGTCAGTCAAAGAAATGGTGCCTCATTGTTGGTGTCAGTGGAAAAAATAGTTCCCCATAGTGGGAGGAATAGTGTCCCAAGAGCCAAATAAAGGCCGCATCTGGCCCTTGGGCCGCAGTTTGGAGACCACTGTATCAAAGTAATAAAAGACCAACAATGATAGTATGAAAACTCATTTCCTGCACCTTTTTGACTTCAACTATCAAGCAGTTAACAAAACCGCAGAGTTAACAGGCAGATGATGTACAGAACCCCTTTAACTTTGCATTTTCAAAGGCGTTTTATTTTTTTTTAAGCCTGATGCGGCCCTGACTCGGAAAGCCGTGCCCTTTTCCGCATTTTAATGAAGAGTAAACAGAAATGTTGTTGGGGAAGTTTTATCGCTGCCTTTCCTACGCTCTGATTAGCGATGCAGGGATTAACTGTCAAAGCAAATCCTGAACGCTGAAAACGCGGCAGGATTTCCCACTGAGCTTAAGAGCAGGACGCACAACAGCCCAATCAGGAGGGGCAGAGAACACATTCAGGGGGCCTTGGTGGAACTGGGTTTTAATTATATCCTCAAGCAACCCTTGACCTTTCACTAGCAAGCCCCCTTCATGCTATGGTGCTTCCGCCACTTAATTCTACCCTACAACTATTGCCGCTATTCCATTAGTGGCCTCGGAACAAACACATGGCTCAATTATTGCGCACACATCTCATTCCCTCTTTCTTTGTATTAACCTCCCCTGTTCATGCAGAACGGCAGCCCAGCCCCCCGCCATGTACAAGCAGCAATAAAAACACACAATGTAGCATCACTCTCTTCTTTCAAGGAGAAAAACTTAGCATGCATCAAGTGGTGCGGCAAAGACCAAGATAGCAACTGTCGCTGGTGGCGAGGTCGTCCCCGTTCCTTTCAGTTAATTATAAAATAACCTCTACAAGACAGGTAGACTGCCGCTGCTGGCTCATACTTTCCTTCTTAAAATGCTAACTGCCTGGCTGTCGCCATGACCCACTTTCCGGGTGCACCTTAGATATGAGCAGAGTGTTGACATTGATTTGGTAATCAAAAAGCCAACCCTAATCCTGATGCATACCCTAATTCTAAAGCTAAATGTAACCCTAACCTTAACATTAACCCTAAGCCCCCATTCACACTACCGTGACTAGTCAGCCTGACAAGTTGCGGTCCGTCGCGGTCCATGCAGTGCTACAGGACCCGTTCTAATAGGAGCGACACAAGTCGCTCCGACTTAGAAAAAGTGTCCTGTACTACTTCGGGGCGACCTCGGAGCGACTTGCATAGACATTCATTATATGAAGTCTGTGCAAGTAGCGCCAAAGTCGCGGTGCACGGGACTTCACAGGTCGCCCCCGAAGTCGGAGCGACCTAGTGTGAACCGCCACTAATACTAACGCTAACTGTCACACTAACCTTAACCCTAATTCTAATGCTAATTGCAATACTAACGCTATCCCTAATTCCAATGCTAACCATGGCACTAAAACTTAACACTAATGCTAGTCCTAATTCTAATGCTAACCCTAACACTAACCTTAACCCTAATGTTAACCCTTATTCTAATGCTAATTGCAATACTAACCCACTCTCTATTGCTAATTCCAATGCTAACCATGGCACTAAAACTTAACCCTAATGCTAGTCCTAATTCTAATACTAACCCTAACACTAACCATAATACTAATGTTAACCCTAATTCTAATGCTAACTGTAATACTTATCTTAATACTAACCCTAACACTTACCCTAATTCTAATTCTAACCATAACACTAATTATAACCCTAATGGTAATGCTAACTGTAACACTAACCTTAACTCTAATTCTAATGCCAATATCAATACTAACCTTAACCCTAACACCGTGGGTGGGTGGCTGGCTGGGTGGCTGGCAGGCAGGCAGGCAGGCAGCCAGCCAGCCAGCCAGCCAGGCAAGCAGCCTGGTCCCAAGCCCTGCTGTGGTTGGCTGGTGGTGTATCTTTGACCTCTCTATTCCAGCACAGTGTTTGCCAAAGCGAGGGGCGGCGGCCTTTGCCCTACCAATATCCAGGTAGCATTATAAGAAGTCAGCCCAAGAGGACTCAGAATGTTTGCAGGCCCAGTGCGCGGTGGCGTGCGGCTTCAAGCGTAATGTCGTTGCATGCGCCTCCGCGCACTCTGTCTGCAAACCTTCTGAATCCTGGGCTAGCTCCTTCTTCCTGGGCCGGGCCCCTTTCCTTTGATCATCATTATCGCGGGCTGGGCCGGGCCCCAAAAAGATGATGGCCGCAAGTTTTTTGTTCCACCCCCTGGAAAGACCCCCAAAAGTTCCAGCAGGCGGCACCGGCGGGCCCACTTCCTGACTGGGCTCTCGGACCATGGCCAAAGTGCCTGACCGATCAGTCCGCCCCTGATGATTTTATGTCAATATTTTTACCAAAATCTCAGAGGAATGTTTCCAACACCTTGTTGAATCTATGCCATAAAGAATTAAGGCAGTACTGAAGGCAAAAAGGAGGTCCAACCCGATACTAGCAAGGTGTACCTAATAAAGTGGCCGAGGAGTGTAAGCAGAATAAACGTCAGCCAGCAAAAGTATTGGTCCCATCATCCAATCAGACTTTACCACATTGGCCTTCTGTGTTTTTGCTATAATGTGAATCTGCAGCAGGGGGGGGGGGGGGGGCTGGGGGCATGCTGACGTATACAAATTAGGATTCTACAGTAAAACTGTCATTTGAAGTTCTTCAAATGTGCGTCGAATGTGAGCCAGGACGAGTGTCGGGGATTTTATAGGGAATCAATGGCAAATCACTGAAAAAATCAACGCTCACCATTTGGAAACGGCATGCCTTTCAAAGCGATAGGTGCCAGCAAATGGAACACTATGCCAAATGTTACTGAGACCTCCATTTCCCAATAGCTAGAATAGCTGAAAGCCAGCCAGATATAAAAGACACAATAAATGCAGCTCTGGAATATTTAACACATCATCACATTTATTTAACTATTTCCCCCCCGCCCGCCGCAGTTTTACTGCGGCAAGCTGGCTCGGATGCGCGAACCGACGTAGCACTAGTGGTGCTAGGGGGGCGAGTGCGCGCCGCCGGCAGCGCGCTCCCGCCCCCACTAGGCAGCGGGGATGTGGATGCACGGGGCTGGCGGCACCGATTGCCGCCGGCCACCCGCGATCGCTGTCCGCTGAGAGAGAACGACGGTCAGCTGCTGTAAACACAGCAGACTGTTCTTCTCTCTGAAATGATCACAGAGCGCCTGTGATCCTTCTATATAGGATCACAGGTCTCTATGGTCATTTCACAAGACCCTCCCCCATACAGTTAGAATCACTCCCCTAGGCCTACATTTAACCCCTTGATCACCCACCTGGTTAACCCTTTCCCTGCCAGTGTCATTATTACAGTAACAGTGCATATTTTTAGCACTGATTACTGTAGTAATGTCACTGGTCCCCCCAAAAGTGTCAAAAATGTCAGTTAGGTGTCCGATCTGTCCTCCCAATGTATCAGTCCCGCTAAAAATCGCAGATCGCAATCATTACTAGTAAAAAAAATTAAAAAAAATAAAAATGACATAAATCTTTCCCGTAGTTTGTAGATGTGATAACTTTTGCGCAAACCAATCAAAATACGCTTATTGGGATTTTTTTTTTTACCAAAAATATGTAGCAGAAAACAAATTGGCCTAAAATGTTAAAAAATTTAGATTTTTAATTTTTTTTTTTGAGAATGTCATATAGCAGAATGTGAAAGAAAAAAAATATATATATTTTTTTTTTTTTTTTTAAATTGTTGCTCTTTTTTTGTTTATAGCGCAAAAAATAAAAATCGCACAGGTGATCAAATACCTCCATAAGAAAGCTCTATTTGTGGGAAAAAAAGGGGGACATCAATGTTTTTTGGGTACAGCGTCGCACAACTGCACAATTGTCCGTTAAAGTAACGCAGTGCCCGAATTGCAAAAAAATAGCCTGGTCATTAAGGGGTTAAATCCTTCCGGTCCAGAACTGATTAAAGATGCAAATAAAAGAAATACCTGGAATTGACCCGGTATCAGTCTCTTGAAGTCCCTGCACAGCAGGGCTGGGGTGTGAGAGGAAAAAGCAGCACAAGGGGCAGGGGCGTAACTACAGGGGTTGCAGGGGTTGCGATTGCTACCGGGCCCCATGCTCCAGGGGGCCCAGTAGCAAACCAGTGGGTGAACTTCCAGGATTGCAAAAGTCACACTTGCGACCGGGTCCTGGCATTGCACCACTGTGGGGAGGCCCCAAGATTGCAGGAAGGGAGCCCACTGCAGAACTTGTGAAAGGATCCTGCTGCGGGACCGTAATAAAAGGCCATGCAACGATAGTAAAGAGCCCCAGGATTAGTGGGAAGAGCCCTGGGCTTGAAGGGAAGGGCCCCGGCCAGGGATCTGGGGGGGCCCTTCATGGTTTCTTGCATCGGGGCCCTGAAGGCTCTAGTTACGTCTCTGACAAGGGGCCAATCAGTTGCACTGCAGGGCAAGGAGAATGCTAAAAGGAGGAGAGAGCAGAGTGAGTGACAGAGAGATGAGCTCATCAGTGTACTCCTTCTTCTTTCACTGTCAAGTTACAGGGTGGGAGAAAGGATCTGGCTCCTGGCTGGAGGATGTCCAGCATCTAGCCCTTTCCTCCCCATCTTCACTGTCCCTGGCCAGCCCCTTTCATTCATTGGATTTCAATTCTTCCAATCATGGAGGCTCAGCATCACAATCTGTATGCAAACTCAGCCTGTCTAGGGACCAGTGCCAGGACAAGGTCATCCAGCACCCAGGGCAAAGATGCCAAACTGCCCCCCCCCCCCTCCCCCTGTGATGTGCAAGCTTAGGGGATCCTACACCCAGCAGTCACTCACTTGTCAAAATCACTGCCGCTGTCACTACTCCTGTAAGCGTTGTAACAGAAGGAGTCCCTACTGTAAACTATTGCGCCCAGGGCAACCGTTCCTTACGCCCACCCCTGGTCCCAGCTTATTTCTCCAGACTGACACCCACCTATCAAGGCATTTTGATATTTGCATGACCGCTCCCACTGCTTGCATCAGGACTGAAGGCTCTAGAGAGGAGCCCCTCCCACCAGCCATGATCTGCCTTCCTTGCATACAGAAGCACAGAGATCCAGTGATGACGGAAGGACAGGATTTATTTCATATATTTACTAGAATGTTGATTGGGGGGGTGGCTAGGGAAGGCTAATTATTAGCAGAATAGACTTTGACTTTAAGCTTAGTAGTGCAGTTTGCAAGTCTTATGGTAAAATGAAAAATAGAAAAATAATTGATTTTTTTTTAAATATGCGCTTCATTTCTATTGTCCTCCACATCCTGCTGTTTATCATTTATTGATGATTTAGAGATAGGGCCGGAGTGATATTAAATCCCCACCCCCCCATTGACTTACATTACAGCAAAGCATTGACGCACTTCTCTATCCCTTCCCAGCATACAACCCTTATTATTTACTGCTCAATCCTACCGGGTGACAAGCTGGGCTTTTCCTCACCACATCTGTCTTGGGCGTAATTAAAAGGAATGACACAGTGGCTTAAGTAAATCATGGAGGGAGCGAGGTCTAGATATTCCGCTGTCAAGTCAAAGGCGAGCGATGGACGTTGACCACTGGCTCTTTCCCGAGGTCAGCCAGAAGGGTAATGGCTTATTTTACAGGGGATGCCTTCCTATTCTTCCAACAATGAATCCTTATTAGGAGGAGTATAGATATGGCAACAACAGCGCGTCCCGGATAAATTGGGTCCAGGCCATGATGGAGACGATGGCCAAGACTAGTGATAAGCCTTTGTATTGGCTCGGTATACACAACGTTAACAACCCGAGGAGCAGAGGTCATTTAGATGAAGGGTCTTTAGACACGACTCTCACCGCTTCGCACTGATTAGATGAAGGTCATGAACTCCATGGTTAGCCGGATGAGCTGGTTGGTTTGAACCAGTGTTAATTTTGGCAGCAAATTTCAATTTAGTTTTAGTCTTAGTCTTAGGACTAAAATGGCATTTTAGTTTTAGTCCCATTTTAGTCTTCTGCAAGTGTTTTAGTTTTAGTCGTATTTAGTCGACTAAAACTCCAGTATATTTTAGTCGACTAAATGTCCTACATTTTAGTCGACTAAAACTCATTTTAGTCATCTATAATCTAATGGGTGTAGTTCAATTGTAATTTGTAATGCATTATTTAAGCATTTCTCTACAATTTCCAAACTCATAATATACTACTGCTGGTCCTGGAGTGAAAAATCTAATATGTTATTTATGGTACTAAGCTTTGAGCATGCAAATGTTAATTTTGGCAGAAAATTTCCATTTAGTTTTAGTTAATAGTCTTTTGACTAAAATGCCATTTTAGTTTTAGTCGTATTTTAGTCTTAGACTAAAATGCCCTTTTAGTTTTAGTCGTATTTTAGTCTTAAGACTAAAATGCCATTTTAGTTTTAGTCGTATTTTAGTCATCTGAATTATGTTAGTCGACGAAAACGTTTTAGTCGGTTTTAGTCGACGAAATTAACACTGGTTTGAACACCGGGTGAATGGAGACATTTTCGATTCATTGGCATTCTTTTTTTTCCTGAAAAGAATTTGAACCGTAAGCTCCCATCTGGGAGAAGGTAGATGTGCAAATATTAAAAAAAAAAGAGATCTCCAAACTGTCCAGTGCAAGGGCAGTGTTGTATGTTTCACAAATAACCGCGGGCCGAAGAAAAGCCCCATCAGGGTTCCATTTACATCTGGGTCTCTACCAGAGTCCCCATTAGAGTCCCTCTTACCTCAGGGTCCTTATCAGAGTCCCACCTTAAATCAAAGTCCCCTTTACGTCAGGGTTCTCTTTAGAGCCCCCCTTACATCAGGTTCCCCATCAGCAGTGCCGAGACAAGGTCACCCAGCGCCCTGGGCAAGGATGCCAAACTGCGCCCCTCCCCCACCCTTAGGGTTAGGGTCAAAGTGCTCCCCCATTCTTGCAATAACCCATTGTGCCCAGGGCAACAACTCCTCTTGCCCACCCCTTCTCCCGGCCCTGCCCATCAGAGCCCCCTTACATCACAGTCTGCCTTAGGAGTCCCACTTACATCAAAGTCCCCATTAGAGTCCCTCCTTATATCCTGGGTCCACGCTAGAGTCCTACATTAAATTAGAGTCACCTTACTTTAGGGGCCCTATTTGTCAACCTTTACAGAGTCCCCCTTATATTAGGGTCACCATGAATGTCCCCCTTCAGGTCAGCCAGAAGGGTAATGACTTATTTTACAGGGGATGCCTTCCTATTCTTCTTCCTTCCTATTTGTCAACCCTTACAGAGTCCCCCTTATATTAGGGTCACCATCAATGTCCCCCTTCAGGTCAGCCAGAAGGGTGATGGCTTATTTTACAGGGGATGCCTTCCTATTCTTCTTCCTTCCTATTTGTCAACCCTTACAGAGTCCCCCTTATATTAGGGTCACCATCAATGCCCCCCTTCAGGTCAGCCAGAAGGGTAATGACTTATTTTACAGGGGATGCCTTCCTATTCTTCTTCCTTCCTATTTGTCAACCCTTACAGAGTCCCCCTTATTTTAGGGTCACCATCAATGCCCCCCTTCAGGTCAGCCAGAAGGGTATTGGCTTATTTTACAGGGGATGCCTTCCTATTCTTCCAACAATGAATCCTTATTAGGAGGAGTATAGACATGGCAACAACAGCGTCCTGGATAAATTGGGTCCAGGCCATGATGGAGACGATGGCCAAGACTAATGGTAACCTTTATATTAGGGTCACCATCAATTTCCCCCTTACATCCAGGTCCCCATTAGACTCAGAAACTTGGAATAGGCAGCTGCACACCGCAAAGGGATAACAATAAATACTTCTTTATTGTAATGTAGACAGATGCAGTCACAGGAATGAGGGGAAGGTTAACATGTTTCACATATCTTAGTCATAACCATCCCCATCATCACATGGTGTTTTATATTTTTGCACACTCAAAAATGAAAAATGTAAAAAAAAAAAAAAAAACTACTGTATGTCAAAATATAGCCACCCTCAATTTCTTGAACTATGGACTATGGGCCTGCTAGAGGGCGGCTTCTTTTATTCTCAATGATTGCACTGTATGTAGGAATGTAGCCACCCTCCCTTGCTCAAACAATAGACATTGAACCTGTTAGAGGGTGGCTAGACTTGTTCTCCATGGTCCTACTGTATGTAGGAATGTAGCCACCCTCCATTCCTTGAACTGTGGACTATAGACCTGTAAGTGGCTGACTATGTTCCTTCTCCCTGGTCCCACTGTAAGTAGGAATGTAGTCACCCTCCCTTGCTCGAAGTATGCACTATGGACCTGTTAAAGGATGGCTATGTTCCTCCTCTATGGTCCCACTGTATGTAGGAATGTAGCCATCCTCTCTTGCTCAAACTATGGACTATGGATTGATAAGTGGCTACATTTGTTCACTATGATCCCACTGTATGTAGCAATATAGCCACCCTCCGTTGCTTGAACTACGGACCTGTTAAAGGGTTGCTACATTAATTCTCCATGGCTTCACTGTAGGTATAAATTTATTCACCCTCCCTTCCTTGAATGATGAACTATGGACCTGTTAGTGGGTGGCTATGTTCCTTCCCTATTGTCCCACTGTACATAGGAACATAGCCACCCTCCCTTGCTTAAATGATGGATTATGGACCTGTTAGTGGGTGGCTATGTTCCTACCTCATGGTCCCACTGTACGTAGGAACATAGCCACCCTCCTTTGCTTAAATGATGGACTATTGACCTGTTAGTGGGTGGCTATGTTCCTTCTCTATGGTCCCACTTTATATGGGAACATACCCACCCTCCCTTGCTTAAACGATGGACTATGGACCTGTTAGTGGGGGCTATGTTCCTTTCCCATGGTCCCACTGTACGTAGGAACGTAGCCACCCTCCCTTGCTTAAATGATGGACCTGTTAGTGGGTGGCTATGTTTCTTCCCTATGGTCCCACTGTACATAGGAACATAGCCACCCTCCCTTGCTTAAACAATGGACTATGGACCTGTCAGTGGGTGGCTATGTTCCTTCCCTATGTCCCACTGTATGTAGGAACGTAGCCACCCTCCCTTGCTTAAACGATGGACTATGGACCTGTTAGTGGGTGGCTATGTTCCTTCCCTATGGTCCCACTATATGTAGGAACGCAGCCACCCTCCCTTGCTTAAACGATGAACTTTGAACCTGTTAGCGGGTGGCTATGTTCCTTCCCTATGGTCCCATTGTATGTAGGAACGTAGCCACCCTCCCTTGCTTAAACGATGGACTATGGACCTGTTAGTGGGTGGCTATGTTCCTTCCCTATGGTCCCACTGTACATAGGAACATAGCCACCCTCCCTTGCTTAAACAATGGACTATGGACCTGTTAGTGGGTGGCTATGTTCCTTCCCTATGGTCCCACTGTATGTAGGAACGTAGCCACCCTCCCTTGCTTAAACGATGGACTATGGTACATATACACAACGTTCGACCTGCGCCAGTGAAAGAGTCAAGTACATTCGATCTTATGAAAAAAGTTTCAACTGTTGCTGTAGTTAGTCTTTTTAGGAAGTATGCAGGATAGTTCAATCCCTCGGGTTAGTGGAGATGGATGGTGGAGGTGGCTGCAGGCTTCATACAGAGCTAGAGGGACTCTGCAACAGACAAAAAGGGGTAGGAGAAGAAAAGCAGCGCCACCTCAGTGTAGATTAAAAGGTTATTTATTACATAAAAACAACGTAGTAACTCACACAGAGGAAATCGTTGATCAGCAAATGGTAATAATTCTTCTGCAACACTGCAGGGATGTTCGGGAAGTACACTGTGGCGGCCGTGGTCCTGGCTGTGCCGGTGGAGTCCGACACTTCCTGTGGTTCTGGCAGCGTTCAGTATCCAGGCTTACATCCAATAGTGGCAGGGGGGTGCTCGCGTTCGGAGCATGCGTGCTCCTTCCTCAGGCAATATGGACCTGTTAGTGGGTGGCTATGAACGTAGCCACCCTCCCTTGCTTAAACGATGGACTATGGACCTGTTAGTGGGGGCTATGTTCCTTTCCCATGGTCCCACTGTACGTAGGAACGTAGCCACCCTCCCTTGCTTAAATGATGGACCTGTTAGTGGGTGGCTATGTTTCTTCCCTATGGTCCCACTGTACATAGGAACATAGCCACCCTCCCTTGCTTAAACAATGGACTATGGACCTGTCAGTGGGTGGCTATGTTCCTTCCCTATGTCCCACTGTATGTAGGAACGTAGCCACCCTCCCTTGCTTAAACGATGGACTATGGACCTGTCAGTGGGTGGCTATGTTCCTTCCCTATGGTCCCACTATATGTAGGAACGCAGCCACCCTCCCTTGCTTAAACGATGAACTTTGAACCTGTTAGCGGGTGGCTATGTTCCTTCCCTATGGTCCCATTGTATGTAGGAACGTAGCCACCCTCCCTTGCTTAAACGATGGACTATGGACCTGTTAGTGGGTGGCTATGTTCCTTCCCTATGGTCCCACTGTACATAGGAACATAGCCACCCTCCCTTGCTTAAACAATGGACTATGGACCTGTTAGTGGGTGGCTATGTTCCTTCCCTATGGTCCCACTGTATGTAGGAACGTAGCCACCCTCCCTTGCTTAAACGATGGACTATGGACCTGTTAGTGGGGGGCTATGTTCCTTCCCTATGGTCCCACTGTATGTAGGAACGTAGCCACCCTCCCTTGCTTAAACAATGAACTTTGAACCTGTTAGCGGGTGGCTATGTTCCTTCCCTATGGTCCCACTGTATGTAGGAACGTAGCCACCCTCCCTTGCTTAAACGATGGACTATGGACCTGTTAGTGGGTGGCTATGTTCCTTCCCTATGGTCCCCCTGTACATAGGAACATAGCCACCCTCCCTTGCTTAAACAATGGACTATGGACCTGTTAGTGGGTGGCTATGTTCCTTCCCTATGGTCCCACTGTATGTAGGAACGTAGCCACCCTCCCTTGCTTAAACGATGAACTTTGAACCTGTTAGCGGGTGGCTATGTTCCTTCCCTATGGTCCCACTGTATGTAGGAACATAGCCACCCTCCCTTGCTTAAACAATGGACTATGGACCTGTTAGTGGGTGGCTATGTTCCTTCCCTATGGTCCCACTGTATGTAGGAACGTAGCCACCCTCCCTTGCTTAAACGATGGACTATGGACCTGTTAGTGGGGGGCTATGTTCCTTCCCTATGGTCCCACTGTATGTAGGAACGTAGCCACCCTCCCTTGCTTAAACAATGAACTTTGAACCTGTTAGTGGGTGGCTATGTTCCCTCCCTATGGCCCCACTGTACGTAGGAACATAGCCACCCTCCCTTGCTTAAACGATGGACTATGGACCTGTTAGTGGGTGGCTATGTTCCTTCCCCATGGTCCCACTGTACTTAGGAACATAGCCACCCTCCCTTGCTTAAACAATGGACTATGGACCTGTTAGTGGGTGGCTATGTTCCTTCCCCATGGTCCCACTGTACTTAGGAACATAGCCACCCTCCCTTGCTTAAACAATGGACTATGGACCTGTTAGTGGGTGGCTATGTTCCTTCCCTATGGTCCCAATGTATATAGGAACATAGCCACCCTCCCTTGCTTAAACGATGGACTATGGACCTGTTAGTGGGTGGCTATGTTCCTTCCCTATGGTCCCACTGTATGTAGGACTGTCACTGTAGCCACCCTACCTTGCTTAAACGATGGACTATGGACCTGTTAGTGGGTGGCTCTGTTCCTTCCCTATGGTCCCACTGTATGTAGGAACATAGCCACCCTCCCTTGCTTAAACAATGGACTATGGACCTGTTAGTGGGTGGCTATGTTCCTTCCCCATGGTCCCAATGTATATAGGAACATAGCCACCCTCCCTTGCTTAAACGATGGACTATGGACCTGTTAGTGGGTGGCTATGTTCCTTCCCTATGGTCCCACTGTATGTAGGACTGTAGCCACCCTACCTTGCTTAAACAATGGACTATGGACCTGTTAGTGGGTGGCTCTGTTCCTTCCCTATGGTCCCACTGTATGTAGGAACATAGCCACCCTCCCTTGCTTAAACGATGGACTATGGACCTGTTAGTGGGTGGCTATGTTCCTTCCCTATGGTCCCACTGTATGTAGGAACGTAGCCACCCTCCCTTGCTTAAACAATGAACTTTGAACCTGTTAGTGGGTGGCTATGTTCCCTCCCTATGGCCCCACTGTACGTAGGAACATAGCCACCCTCCCTTGCTTAAACGATGGACTATGGACCTGTTAGTGGGTGGCTATGTTCCTTCCCCATGGTCCCACTGTACGTAGGAACATAGCCACCCTACCTTGCTTAAACAATGGACTATGGACCTGTTAGTGGGTGGCTATGTTCCTTCCCTATGGTCCCAATGTATATAGGAACATAGCCACCCTCCCTTGCTTAAACGATGGACTATGGACCTGTTAGTGGGTGACTATGTTCCTTCCCTATGGTCCCACTGTATGTAGGACTGTAGCCACCCTACCTTGCTTAAACGATGGACTATGGACCTGTTAGTGGGTGGCTCTGTTCCTTCCCTATGGTCCCACTGTATGTAGGAACATAGCCACCCTCCCTTGCTTAAACGATGGACTATGGACCTGTTAGTGGGTGGCTATGTTCCTTCCCTATGGTCCCACTGTATGTAGGAACGTAGCCACCCTCCCTTGCTTAAATGATGGACTATGGACCTGTTAGTGGGTGGCTATGTTCCTTCCCCATGATCCCACTGTACGTAGGAACGTAGCCACCCTCCCTTGCTTAAATGATGGACTATGAACCTGTTAGTGGGTGGCTATATTCCTTCCCTATGGTCCCACTGTATGTAGGAACGTAGCCACCCTCCCTTGCTTAAACGATAGACTATGGACCTGTTAGTGGGTGGCTATGTTCCTTCCCTTTGGTCCCACTGTATGTAGGAACGTAGCCACCCTCCCTTGCTTGAACGTTGGACTATGGGATGTGTAGTGTGCATAGAGCAATGCACATGACTGCAGCTAATGTTCACAGCTCATTAAAAAAACCAATGGATGTGGGAAAATGGTTTGGGAGCTCACAGGGTACGTTACAGGGGCACACGACGCTACATGGGCTACGAGTCAGTAAAGCACAGAAACAGATTGCAGGATCGTTGAGTAGTGGATATGTATGGAATTTTTTTTTGAACTCTTTCTTTTAGTGTCGCTTTAATTTTTCAGGTACAACGGAAATTTCAAAGGAGCTCCTTCCTGCCAGTAGGGGGAGCAGTCCTCTGCCTGCTTTGTCACCTTGATGCAGGAGTTAAAACAGCACTTGAACAGGTTACATAAATACTTGCAAGTCAGATCTAATAGCGCATGTAGAGTGCTTTATCTCCCAAATACTGAGATATCATGCAGAGTGTTTTCTCCGATCCCGGGCTCTGTATCGGAGACAAAATCTCTCTCTCTGTACTCAATCAATCAGGCTAATGGCACGGCCTTGTACGTGGTCCTCTCTCCTCCTCCTATCGATGGAGTACATCAGGAGTCTGTACCGGATGATTATGATTCCCTTCATTTCTGGTATTTGCAATTTTCATGTCATCCTGGGAATTATACATCCATTTCTTTCATTTATTAAAGGACAAGTCCACTTTGCCACGAGTCTGTAAAACATCAAAGACACACAAACATTATTTTAGAACCCAATAGGACGTTACTTTCTGCGGACTTTAGACAGACTACAGAAATACGCAAAATATAGATTTACGTTTGCAATCAAAAAATGAAAGCAGATCCAAACGCTAGCTAGATCCTTTTTTCATCCATCTTTGGATTTCAGATCGGCTGATCTCCTCCAGCCTCTTTCAACAATTTCCTGTCTATATTCACTTCCCTTTTAGGATAGGGTGACCAGATGTCCCCGGACCAAGTTTGTCCCCGGATTGGATTTGAACAGGGGCCTGGGCAATTTTACCGGTTAAGGTTAAAGTTATACTGCGGCAGGCAGCCCCTCCTGCGCGAACCAACGTAGGTATATGTAGGTCGCGCGCCTGCAGCTAGGGGGCGAGTGCACGCCGCCGGACCCCAGTCGTCAGCGGGGACTCCGATGCAGCGGGCAGGCAGCTCCGATTGACGCCTGACACCCACGATCGTTCCCCACTGAGAGAGAAGAACAGTCAGATGTTGTAATCACAGCCGTGGAATGATCACAGAGCCCCTGTGATCCTTCTATATAGGATCACAGGTCTCTGTGATAATTTCACAAGCCACACACCCCACAGTTAGAAACCACTCCCCTAGGCATATATTTAACCCCTTGATCACCCACAGTGTTAACCCCTTTCCTGCCAGTGTCATTATTACAGTAACAGTGCATATTTTTAGCAACTGATTACTGTAGTAATGTCACTGGTCCCCCCAAAAGTGTCAAATGGGTCCATAAACAGTGTTAATGGGTCCGATCTTTCCACCGCAATGTCGCAGTCCCGCTAAAAATCGCAGATCGCCGCCATTAATAGTAAAAAAAAAAAAAAAAAACTATAAAAATGACATAAATCTTTCCCGTAGTTTGTTGACACGATAACTTTTGCGCAAACCAATCAAAATACGCTCATTGCGATTTTTTTTTAACCAAAAATATGTAGAAGAAAACGAATTGGCCTAAAATGTTAAAAAACTTTGATTTTTAAATTTTTTTTTGGGAATGTTATATAGCAGAAAGTGAAAAATATTATTATTTTTTTTTTCAGAATTGTTGCTATTTTTTTGTTTATAGCGCAAAAAATAAAAATCGCACAGGTGATCAAATACCACCAAAAGAAAGCTCTATTTGTGGGAAAAAAAGGACATCAATTTTATTTGGGTACAGTGGCGCACGACTGCGCAATTGTCTGTTAAAGTAACGCAGTGCCGAATCGCAAAAAATGGCCTGGTCATTAAGGGGGTAAAACCTTCCAGTCCAGAAGTGGTTAAAGACAGAGTGCAGAATTAAAAAAAAAAAATTCTGAATTACTCCCCACCACTCATACTAGCTTGGGGGGGGGGGGTGCATTTTTTCTATTGTCTGCGCCCATTTCTGATGATCATGTGCAGGTCGAAGTGGAGGGACTATTTCTTTAGTTTTGAGCGCATGCCCAAGCTTGCATGTTCTTCTGTCTTGGCTCAAGTCCCGGACAGCCGCCTGCCTGCCTATCTCCTTGCCTACCTCGGCAAAGTGATCTTCCTCCGCTAGGCTCTGCTCCCCTGCATTTCTGGGTATCGGAGCCAATCAGCGGGTCTGGCGGACTCGGTGTCTGCCGGTACCTGCCGATCATTCTGTACACAGGCAAAACAGCGGTCTGTCAGTAAGGATGGCATGGATCCTGTATTTCTGCAAAGCAGGGACAGGGATCTATGCCTTCCCTTAGTAAAAGCACCTCCCCCACAGTGGGAAAACACTTGTTAGGCACACATTTACCCTTTGATTGCCCTAGATGTAAACCCCTTCCCATCCAGTGTCATTAGTACAGTGACAGCGCATTTTCTTTAGCACTGATCACTTAGTGTCACTGGTTCCCACAAAGTGTCACTTAAGCACACATTTACTAAAACTGGAGAGTGCAAAATATGATGCAGCTGTGCATGAAAGCCAATCACCTTCTAACTTCAGCTTGCTCAATAAGGCCCCTTTCACACAGGGAGGCCAGACGGACTCCATTTTTCTCAGCGGGGATTGATCCGCCGATCCCCCGCTGAGCAGGCGGATGTCAGCTCTGTCTCCGTGCTGTGTGCGGAGACAGAGCTGTCGGGTCCACATTCTTCTCTATGGGGGAATCGGATGAGAATGGACCACCTGTCCGTTTTCATCCGATCCGCCAGACGGATTGGAAAATAGGGTTTCCATCCGTCCGGATTTGACGGATCGGATGTCAGCGATCGGATATGGCCGCCCATACAGATTACATGGGCCCATGGATAAAAAAACAAAAAATTAAAAATAGAACAGATGTCTGACTCAGTCTTTGGATCTCCTGCTGAGATGCCAATGATGGTGGCCCTCGAGAGTATGTATGAGTACAGAATAAAGAAAGTTACCACTGCCGATTGCTTCTACTTCCAGGCTGTTATTGCTTTCTAGAAAATCACTTACTTGGAACTAGATTCCTAGAATAGAGTTGAGTTTTCAGGTTTCACAGGGTGCATGCTTGTTCCTAATTGGTGACCAATGAGTACCAATGTGCTTGGGTTCAGGCTTGGGTTTCTGGGTGATCCCAGAAGTTACCTGTCATTGCTGGGTAGGGATAAGCTCAGTGTTTGGTCCGAATGTTTAGAATGTTCTGCGTGGATGAACATGACAGCTTCTAGCTGTCAATGGTTGCTAAGGAAGCAGTAAGTGCTTGTACCTGCTGCATCCTTACCAACCATTGACATCACCCGGCCTAGTCACTTACATGACTGGGAATTTCATGGCCTTGTAAGCAAATTAACAGGGATCTGATGGGTTACATGATTGCCTAAATATGACCACATGTCCATGGCCATATATAGTCAATGATGTCACCACCCTACTGGGCAATGATGTTACCTTGGGGAGCTGTCTTTCAGCTAGTGGTAAGGTTGGGAGATTCCCAGGGCTTTTTTTCTCAGAGAATAGGTGCAGGAACTCCCCCTTCTAAGTTACTTTGTGTCTCTGCCCTCTACCCACCTCTGAGCACTAACCCTTGGTTCCACCCCTTCCAAACTCCGAGCACTGACCCTTGGTTCCACCCCTTCCAACCTCCGAGCACTGACCCTTGGTTCCACCTCTTCCAACCTCCGAGCACTAACCCTTGGTTCCACCCCTTCCAACCTCCGAGCACTGACCCTTGGTTCCACCCCTTCCAACCTCCGAGCACTGACCCTTGGTTCCACTCCCTTCCAACCACCGAGCACTAACCCTTGGTTCCACCCCTTCCAACCTAAGAGCACTGACCCTTGGCTCCACCCCTTCCAACCTAAGAGCACTGACCCTTGGTTCCACCCCTTCCAACCTCCGAGCACTGACCCTTGGTTCCACCCCTTCCAACCTAAGAGCACTGACCCTTGGTTCCACCTCTTCCAACCTCCGAGCACTAACCCTTGGTTCCACCCCTTCCAACCTCCGAGCACTGACCCTTGGTTCCACTCCCTTGCAACCACCGAGCACTAACCCTTGGTTCCACCCCCCTACCCAGCTTCCAGTACAGCCCCTTTTAGAGAATATAGAGCCAAGTATAATTTTGTATTGGAATGTATAGGATTAGGTTATGATAACAAGAAAAGCAATAAAATAGATCCCCCACAGCCAGCAGCAATAGACCCCCCCCCCAGCAGCAGCAAAAGATCTCCCAGCAGCCAAAATCAATAGACTCTCTAGCAGCCAGCAACAGTGGACCCCTCCCTAAAAAGTAGATCCCTTCTAGCACCAATTAACCCTCGGTATCAAAAGATCCTCCACCAGCAACAATAGATTGCCATGCAAAAATAGATCCCCTCCAGCAACAATAGATCTCCCAGCAGCCAGAATCAGTAGACCCTCCAGCACCCATTGAAGGAGCCGGAACTGCATTCCCCCGCGTTCCCGCTGAAAAAAATCTCTGGAGATTCTCCATCCCACATAGGCATCAGGATGCTCATGACATCATTGGGCACCTTATCATGTTAGATCAATGTTCTGCCAGCAGCTCATGGATTCAGACCAAACCCAACCTCATCCCTACTAAGGAGAAAATTGGACTCTTTAGCTTTAAAAAACAACAGCAGCTTTAAAAACAACAAGTAAGCAAATTAACAGGGATCTGATGGGTTACATTAATGCCTAAATATGACCACATGTCCATGGCCATATACAGTCAACAATGTCACCACCCTACTGGACAATGATGTTGCCTTTGGAAGCTGTCATTCAGCTTGTGGTAAAGTTGGGAGATTCCCCATCCTACATAGGCATCAGGAAGCTCATGACATCATTGAGCACCTTTTCATATTAGGTCAATGTTCTGCTAGCAGCTCATGGATTCAGACCAAACCCAACCTCATCCCTACTAAGGAGAAATTTGGACTCTTTAGCTTTAAAAACAACAGCAGCAGTAACACATCATAGATTTCTATTCTCAACGGCTGAAAATGAAAACTGACAAACACATTATGATGAATTATCTATGTGTGCAACAACGGGTAGTAGAGCAGAGCCTTTCTAAATCTAAACTTTATTTTATTGCCATCACTTCTATCGTAAATCCAAAAATACGGGTTAGTCTTCATTTAGGCAGATGGAGTCATTGAAATCATTCTTTTATGTCCTGTTGGCCAACTGGATGTTCAGGATTGCAGGTTTATAGAACAAACACAACCTACAATAGACCCATTGAGGCAGCTGTGTTAGGTTTTTTGACCATCATCAGTGCAATGTATGGATACATTGATCTCTATAGAATAGAACTGGTGGACCTACAAGGGAGTGTAGCCAGTAAAATTATGATGAGGTTGGCCAATGAAAACCTAAATGCCTTCTATGAAAGACCAACGACTCATTCACATTACAGTGAGGTAAACAGGTACCCGTTCCCCCCCCTCTCCCCTGAAAGGTGGGAAATGTGGCACCGGAGGGGGGGGGGGGGGGGGAGGAAGCAAATGAGCGGAAGTTCCACTTTTGGGTGGAACTCCGCTTTAAATAATGGACGATGTGAAAATGTTTTTTCTTCCTTTTTAACCACTTGCCGACCGCCCCACGCAGATTTACTGCAGCAGGGCGGCTCGGCTGCGCATAATCACCTAGATCTACGCGATCATGTCGGGGCCGTGCTTCCACTGTGATTAGACACTGCAGGAGGCAGACCGCGGGAGGAGCGGGCTCAATCGCTGCCGGCCTCCTGCGATCTTCAGCTACACTGACAGAAGAGCCATCTTGAATGTAAACAATGTAAGACGGCTCTCCTGTCAGAGGCAGGGAAAGATCATGTGATTCAGCTAAGCTAAGCTGAATCACCGATCTCTCCCTGCCTCTGTTCAATCAATCCCCCACACAGTTAGAAAGCACAAATAGGGAACACATTTAACCCCTAGTGTTAACCCCTTCCCTACCAGTGTCATTTATACAGGAACAGTGCATATTATTTAGCACTGATCACTGTATTAATGTCACTGGTCCCCAAAAAGTGTCAGTTACCCGTGTCAGATTTGTCTGCCGCAATGTCGCAGTCCTGATTAAAAATCAATGATCGCCGACCGATAGTAATAAAAAATAAATAAATAAGTCCAGAAATCTATCCCATAGTTTGTAAACGCTATAACTTTTGTGCCAACCAATTATCTGTCCGTAATATCGCAGTCCCGCTAAAAATCGAAGATCGCCGCCATTACTAATAAAAAAAAAACATTAAAATGACATAAATCTTTCCTGTAGTTAGTAGACGCGATAACTTTTGCGCAAACCAATCAAAATACGCTTATTGCGATTTTTTTTCACCAAAAATATGTAGCAGACAACAAATTGGCCTAAAATGTTAAAAAAATTTGATTTTTTTTTTAATTATTATATATAATAATTTTTTATAATTATTATAAATTTTAATTTTAATTTGATTTTTAATTTTTCTTTTTTGAGAATGTTATATAGCAGAATGTGAATTATTTATTTATTTTTTTCATAATTAGGCTCTTTTTTTATTTATAGCGCAAAAAATAAAAATTGCTGGTGATCAAATACCGCCAAAAGAAAGCTCTGTTTGTGGGAAAAAAAGGACATCAATTTTATTTAAGTACAGCGTTGCACGACCGTGCAATTGTCAGTTAAAGTAACGCAGTGCTGAATTGCAAAATATGGCCTGGTCATTAAGGGAGCAAATCCTTCCGGTCCAGAAGTGGTTAAGTAAGTTCACATTTAGACAATTCTTATCTGAGAAATGCTAGCTGTCAGGTTCCAGTGCAATCTTAGCCCACAAACTATCTTTATATCAATCATATACATTCTGATATCTTTTCGTTGAGTTATCACTTTACGTAACATCCTCCTGAAATCATTACAAAATCAATAAAAAAAAATACCTTTAATTATTGTAAGTGATTATATGGCAATAAGGAAATGTCACCGACTGTCAGCCACAACTGTAAAGTAAAAAAAAAAAAAAAAAAAATTGAACAGCCACCACAATATGGTCTCTTGTAGATAAGTGGAGCGCTGTAGGTGTTTGATATGAACTTATAGGTGCTGCGTAAAGATTTATTAGAGTCCAATTTAATTCTCAGAAGCATAACATAAAAGCGATGAGCTAATCAGATATAAATGTTTATGACCTCCTTGTGTCATAAATCCGATTAGGCTGAGGAAAAGTTAAGTATAAAATATTTTATACTGATGTTTTTCTGCTCGTTACCACTTCTTTATATGCCTTTGTTCCTTTTTTATTTCCTGTTTTACATAATTATAGAGAATCTTTTTTTTTTTTTTTTTTATTGGTTTACCCTTTCTTGCCCAAAAGTTGCCGATGGCTAAATGGCCAGATCTAAATTATGTAGGGGGGCATGCCTCAGTTAAAAAAAAAAAATGCAAATATATTACATTGTCAAAAGTATTGGGACGCCTGACTTTACACGCACATGAACTTTATTGGCATCCCAGTCTTAGTCCGTAGGGTTCAATATTGGG
Organism: Pelophylax lessonae; assembly: GCF_965119305.1. Taxonomy (NCBI): domain Eukaryota; kingdom Metazoa; phylum Chordata; class Amphibia; order Anura; family Ranidae; genus Pelophylax; species Pelophylax lessonae. The sequence continues at coordinate 204,204,156 of NC_138779.1, read as the reverse complement.
TTGGCCCACCCTTTGTAGCTATAACAGCTTCAACTCTTCTGGGAAGGCTGTCCACAAGGTTTAGGAGTGTGTCTATGGGAATGTTTGACCATTCTTCTAGAAGTGCATTTGTGAGGTCAGGCACTGATGTTGGACAGTCTCCGCTCTAATTCATCCCAAAGGTGTTCTATCAGGTTGAGGTCAGGACTCTGTGCAGGCCAGTCAAGTTCCTCCAACCCAAACTCGCTCATCCATGTGCTTTGTGCACTGGTGCGCAGTCATGTTGGAACAGGAAGGGACCATCCCCAAACTGTTCCCACAAAATTGGGAGCATAAAATTGTCCAAAGTGTCTTGGTATGCTGACGCCTTAAGAGTTCCTTCACTGGCACTAAGGGGCCAAGCCCAACCCCTGAAAAACAACCCCACACCATAATCCCCCCTCCACCAAATGATTTGGACCAGTGCACAAAGCAAGGTCCATAAAGACATGGATGAGCGAGTTTGGGGTGGAGGAACTTGACTGGCCTGCACAGAGTCCTGACCTCAACCCCATAAAACACCTTTGGGATGAATTAAGCCCCGTACACACACAACGATTATCGGCCGACCAATCGTCCGACTTTTGTCCAGAGTTGTGTTTTGTTGGTTGAAATGTGCTCTAGACTGCATACGAATTTTCTCGGCCAACAAAAATCTACTTCAGAAGTGATGTCATGTGCTGGTTTACTTTCCGTGTGTTTTTTCTTCTCTGAGCATGCCCAGTCTTGCTCATCAGATTTTTGTTTGCCGAAATCTGTACTGACTGACGGAAAATCGGCCGTTGCGTTGACGGCCAACAAAAATTTTATAGCCTGCACACCAGATTTTATTCGGCCGAAAAGTCGGAGTCGGTTGTCGAAAGCATCATACTAACAAGCCGAAAATTGGCCGATCGGACGTTGGCCGAAAATTCCTGGGCCAATAATCGATGCGTGTGTACGAGACAATAGAGTGGAAACTGGGAGCCAGGCCTTCTCTCTAACATCAGTACCTGACCTCACAAATGTGCTTTTGGAAGAAAGATAGATAGATAGATAGATAGATAGATAGATAGATAGATAGATAGATAGATAGATAGATAGATAGATAGATAGATAGATAGATAGATAGATAGATAGATAGATAGATAGATAGATAGATAGATAGATAGATAGATAGATAGATAGATAGATAGATAGATAGATAGATAGATGACATGTATCATAGATTGATAGAAAAATGACAAAGCGAACAAATAAAGTTTTACAAAAAAAAAATTGGGTTCGCCGGCCTTTGTAATGGAAGTGGTGGCTAGGGGGGGGGGGGGGGTGGGGTTAAATCCCAGAAGAGGCGCCGATCGGCAGCCTTCTGGGGGCGTAACCCGATCGCAAGTCCTTGCGATTGGACACCCCCACTTTCGGATATCCTGGCTGTGATTGGTCAAGTCTCCAGCCTGGACCAATCATCATCCAGGACATCCGATCCCTGACGTCACAATGGGGGCGGTGCCGGTGCGTGAGTCAGTCACTCACCATCACAGCCGCTCGGAGGACGAGGGAGAAGCCGCTCTCCTTCCCGCCGCCGCCGCCGCAGAGAGGACGGACTGGATCGAGGAGGGAAGAACCCGCCGCCGCCGCCGCCAGGTAAGTGCATTAAATTGAAGGGAGCACGCTGCACTCTGCATTGATTGGGGGACAATGCTGTGGGCACTCTGCATTGATTGGGGGACAATGCTGTGGGCACTCTGCATTGATTGGGGGACAATGCTGTGGGCACTCTGCATTTATTGGGGTACATTGCTGTGGCACTCTGCATTTATTGGGGTACATTGCTGTGGCACTCTGCATTTATTGGGGTACAATGCTGTGGGCACTCTGCATTGATTGGGGGACAATGCTGTGGGCACTCTGCATTGATTGGGGGACAATTCTGTGGGCACTCTGCATTGATTGGGGGACAATGCTGTGGGCACTCTGAATTTATTGGGGGACAATGCTGTGGGCACTCTGCATTTTTTGGGGTACAATGCTGTGGCGCTCTGCATTTATTGGGATACAATGCTGTGGCACTCTGCAATCATTGGGGTGCAATGCTGTGGGCACTCTGCATTTATTGGGGTACAATGCTGTGGCGCTCTGCAATCATTGGGGTACAATGCTGTGGCACTCTGCAATCATTGGGGTACAATTCTGTGGCACTCTGCAATCTTTGGGGTACAATTCTGTGGCACTCTGCAATCATTGGGGTACAATTCTGTGGTGCTCTGCATTTATTGGGGTACAATGCTGAGGCGCCCTGTATTTATTGGGGTACAATGCTGTGGCGCTCTGCATTTATTGGGGTACAATGCTGTGGGCACTCTGCATTTATTGGGGTAAAATGCTGTGGGCACTCTGCAATCATTGGGGTACAATGCTGTGGCACTCTGCAATCATTGGGGTACAATGCTGTGGCGCTCTGCAGTGATTGGGGACAATGCTGTGGCGCTCTGAATTGAAAGGGGCATGCACGCTGAACTCTGCATTGTGGGGGCACAGCACAGTGTTCATTGCATTGAAGGGGGCACAGCACAGTGTTCATTGCATTGAAGGGGGCACAGCACAGTGTTCATTGCATTGAAGGGGGCACGCAATTTTTTTACTGCGTTTTTTGGCGCAAAGCAATACCTATTACATTTTTCTTTTTGCGCCCCCCCAAAAATTTTGAGCACCAGCCACCACTGATAATAACTATTGTTTTATATATATATATATAAATAAGTCCAAAGGGTGAGGTGCACTACGGCAGTTCAGGCATGTGCTAGCAACCAGACCATCTCACAGGCCATATATGAAAAAAATGAAAAAGGGGTTGCTGCACAAAAAGTAATTTTATTCCAGGTATAAAATTACATAATTACATACGTATGTAATTATGTAATTTTATAGCTAGAATAAAATGTATTTTTGTGTAGCAACCCCTTTTTCATTATATATATATATATATATATATATATATATAAATAAATGTGTATATGTGTGTATGTGTATATATATATATATATATATATATATATATATTTTTTTTTTTTTTTTTTTTTTTCCCACCACTTTGTAGTATATATCTTACTACACACCAGAGACCTTTTGCTGCAGTTATCAGCTGCCTCAGGCTCTGACCACCAGCTCAACCTTACCCCATCTCATCACTCACAGCCAGATAACAGGTCCTGAAGCCATAAAATGCTCCCCTTAGTGATTTATGACAGGTCTGTGAGCGCTCACAGGCTAGTAATTAGCAGAAACAATGTAGAAATGGCCAATGATTTGTTACTCTTCCAGACTCAAGCTTCCTGTCCACTACTCTGTCTAAAAAATATATGCAAAGTAGTAGATCATGATGAGTTATAGCAGAAAAACCTGGAGACCTGTACAAATGTGTATTTGGTAACAAGTAACAGGTTAAAAAAAAAAAAAATAGATTGGATAAATGTTTGGGCGTAGTAAAAAAAAAAAAAGAAAACATTTTAAAAGACTGCTATAATGCTAACACATAACATGCTATCATATGATTTTAGTAAATTAAATTATTAAATTAAATTATAAATTATTATTAAATTACATTTGTTCAATAATATTACATAATATATTTGATATATTTGAAATAAAATAATATTTATATTATAAAATTATAATTCGTTTCTAATTAAAACCTGGCATAAAATATAATATCTTGTGACTGATATTTGATACTGTAAGTATAATTGTAGTGCAGATGTTGGACTCCCTCTTTTAAACGTATCATTTATTTGTTTGTTTTTTGTAAATCTTTTTTTTTTTTTAATTATTAAAATGTTTGTAAAAAATATATATATTATTATACTTTTTTTTTTTTTTTTTAGTATAGAGCTATGTGGCTTTTACTGCATTTACTAGCTATTGACTGATGAGACGATTCAGAAATAGGCATCTGCCTACAGCGTGAACTCTCCAATGTGCTGAACATCTGATGTCACCTAAGCTGCACGGCCAACTCTGTCCATGGTGCTGAACTGGTTACTGCTCACCAACAGCATCACGCCATTCAATCCCCCATCATCTGACTTGGTGGAGATGGAAGGCCCTAGAAAGGATTGCACTAGGGGATTAATCAGACCGCTGTGACCAGCATGGATGTCATTGCTTTCTGTCCCTCCTAGGATTAACCTTGCTCTCTCATCACTTGTCTGGCCTTAAACCATTCCATGTAACTGATAATGACTTCACCATGTGGGTGAACGCATGAGCTGAAGACAAAGTAGAAGCTGGTCTTGCTCTACTTTTCCCCCATCTGGATTTTTGATACTGCTGTATGTTACCAAATTGGGAGTTAAATACAATGCCTATTTGAGATTTTCTTGTCTCTATAATCATTAACTTAAAAACATATCAACATAACAAAAAATATAAAATTAAATAAATATATGGAAATGGCTGTGCACCGACACTCCCCATCCAACCTGATGGAGCTTGAGAGGTCCTGCAAAGAAGAATAGGAGAAACTGCCCAAAAATTATTGTGCCAAGCTTGCAGCATCATACTCAAAAATATTTGAGGCTGTAATTGGTGCCAAAGGTGCTTCAATAAAGTATTGAGCAAAGGGTGTGAATACTTATGTACATGGGATTTTTTTTTTGTTTTTGTTTTTTATTTTTAATAAATTTGCAAAGATTTCAAACAAACTTCTTGTCATTATGGGGTATTGTTTGTAGAATTTTGAGGAAAATAATGAATTTAATCCACAAAATGTGGAAAAAGTGAAGCGCTGTGAAGAGGTTCTTCGCTGTAAGGGCGGTGAGAATGTGGAACTCTCTTCCACAAATGGTGGTAGCTGCAGGGAGTATGGTTCCTTTCAAAGACTCTTGGACATGCATCTCACAGATCATAACATTCAGGGTTATGGTAAATGAGCAGGCCACTGACACACACACCTATACAGGTTGAACTGGATGGACTGATGTCTTTATTCAACCTCAACTACTATGTAACGGGTTGTAACTTTCCGGATGCACTGTCTATCTATCTATCTATCTATAGATAGATATCTATATATCCATAGATAGATAGATGGATAGATATAGATATAGATATATAGATAGATATAGATATAGATAGATAGATATACATACATACATACATATATATATATATATATATATATATATATATACATACATATATAGATATATATATATATATATATATATATATATATATATATTTTTTTTTTATGTATATATATACATTTTTATTCTTTTATTTTTACCATATTTGTTTTCTTTTTATTTATTTTCTCTTTTTTGATAATTGTTGTATTTCTTTTTTTATTTATTTTATTCTTTTTTTCATTGTTTTTTATGTCTTTTTGCAGTCACCTGTTGAGCCCCCTGACCAGTGTTTGACCATTATTTGGCCAACCTCAGATTGCAACGGCTTCATGTCCTTTTGTACCCTCTCTCGGCATCAAGAGGGGGACTTCCAGTGCACGCCCCATCCTTGACCTGATGTATCCCACCTCCCCTGTGCCCCGAGTCCATCTGCGGGTCTACTGATGTCCGGCAGGTACGTGGTGCAGCTGTGCCCTCGCACATCTGTGGGACGTCCTCAGGCGCGGGCTGTCGCGCCTTTGCGACATCATGTACAAGCGCCGTGGCTGTTTATATGCCGCATCTCAGCGGCGTTCTGCCGGTGGCTCTTAACTACTGCAACCGCAGATCCGGAAGGAACAGCGTCTCGGTCTGGACTGCAGTCCACCATTTAGTAATGCCTGTCCTAGATTGTTTATTGAGCCAGAATGTATGAACTGTTGTGTGCCTGGCTGCCTCAATACTGTTAGAAAGAACCAGTTAAACTACAGCAGGGCCATCTTACCAAATGCCCAGCGACCCAGCCCCAGCCAAGCATTAGTCCCGATTCCCGTGTGCATCCCGCCGCCGAACATAGCAGGTGGCAAGCGCCTGTCGGCCCTGCGCTGCTGTCAGGCCACTTGGGCCATGGAGGGGGAGCCCACAACTGAAGCAATGCCTGTCCGCCTCCATGGGAACAGGCGCACACAGGACAGTCGAGTCTGACTCCCGTCCGTGTGTGTGGTCACCGGACCCAGCCGCCCAACTTGGAAGCTGTCATTAGCCTGGCACTGCTGTACCAATAAATATTGCCTTATCGATAATTTGCATTTTTATTCTCGTGGGTGATTGTGTAGGCAGGGCCCCAGTGCACTGCATTGCCTTTAATGCTCTTAAGATTGCACTGAACTACAGCGGTCCCTTTGGGGGTAGCGCTACACTTTGTATTAGCTTATTCATTTGGAGTTCTGCTTTAAATTTTATGCAAACCCGTGACCGCAAAATCAAAACGTACCCACCGGTAAGTTGTTCATTTCACATACATTGAGTTTTCTGTCTTCCTGCAGTTCTCATTTAATCCTTCCTGGGCTCACTATAAAAGTAAACTGCCATCCCCCCCCCCCCCTCCTCTGCCACCCTGTACAACTGGGGCGTTTTTTTCCAAGCCGAATCGAACGTGCGGTTAATTTACGTCAATACGGTAATGATGTATACAAATGTCAGGATAATTTTACTCCCGGTAAAGGTCTGCGCTTCCCGCTGCCATCGCTTGGGTAGCATCAGGATAGCGAATCTCATCATTTCTCCGACTGTGCCATGCAAATGCTATGTCATCGGAACTCACATTGTTTGCCGTTTTTAAGGGCAAAAATCTGAAACAACATGGAGCTGTGAGCTCGGAAGGCTATGTGACATTTTTTCCCCTCTTCGCTTTGATTTTTTTTTTTTTGCCTCTCTCCTCCTTGCGTTTATCTCTCTCTCTCTCCCCCCGCAGTCATAGACATTGTGAAGGTTGTAGTTTATCTGGAGCTGTGAGTAACACTGACACCTCTCCGTATCAGTGAGTGAGAAGCCGCCTGATTACGGCGGAGCCTTGACAGCGCTTACCGCGTGGTCATTCATATCTGAGACACACATCAGTGCAAGCAGCACCTTTGGCACCTTCTATCTTTGTCTCCCTTCATTTCACCGCCTGTCTCTTTCTCGGCAAAGTTAACCCAGTTCTTGCCAAATGCTGTGAGGGTAGGATGGCCTATAGCAGCGAATTGGTTCACCAAAAGATTGGTCCCAGAAGAAGCAGGTTGGCTCGCCACCGAATATTTGTACCCACTTGAACAAATGTTAGGTCATGCCAAAACCTTTATTTTTTTAGTTTTAGACAGAGTTGGGGAGCATAAAAACCCCTGTTTGACTTTTACTAGGGTTCACTTAGAAACTTAAAAACATAGAAAAGTGACAGCAGAAAAAAGACTGAGGCCCATCAAGGCTGCCCTCTTTTTTTTTTTATATACATGTTTTAAATTTTCTTTTTCAATTTTTTCTTTTTTTTGTTTCTTTTTTTTGGGACTTATGTTCCATGACAATAGTTTCACCAGATAGGAGCTAAAAAAAAAAAAAAAAAGCCCCATACGCTTCTCTATTGCAAGGGTTGAAGCTTGTTTTGTCTCAAGGACAGGGGGATCTAAATTATGGCCTGTAGACCACATTCAGCTAATGGCGCTTTTCCACTGCATGGAACCGTACCGGTTCAGGCACGCTTTTGTGCTTTTCCACTGCTGGTACCGCATGGTATAGGGTCGGAACGGTTTGGTACGGTACGGTATAGGTTTGCTTTTCCACTGCAAGGCTTTTCCACTGCATGGTACGGTACGGCTCTGAAAAAACAGTACCTACTCGATTGTGGTTCCAACAGGTACCAAACTGGTACCATATCCCACAATCCTTTGCATGCAGTCACTACTAGCCACTGATTGGTCAGAGAATCCCACCCACCCCGTTGTTATCCCACCCACTTAACTTTAGTACTACTTTAGTGGAAAAGCAAACCTATACCGTACTGTACTGAACCGTTCCGACACTATACCATGCGGTACCAGCAGTGGAAAAGCAAACCGGGCCAAGCAGGGCCGAGTAGAGCCGAGCCAGTACTTGCAGTGGAAAAGTGCCATAAGATTGGGCCCAGAAGCAGAAGGTTGGCTGGGGTCACTTGATATTTGTAAATCCACCTAAACCAATATTAGGTCAAGCCAAAACCTTTATTTTTTAATTTTAGGCAGAGTTGGAGAGCATTAGAAGCCCTCTCTGGTTTTTACCAGGTTCACATTATACGTCCTGTGACAATGGTTTCACCAGATAGGAACTAAAAGAAGGCCCATAAACACCTCTACTGCAAGAGTTAAATGCTTATTTTGTCTCTACGGCAGCGGTCTCCAAAATATGGCTTGCAAACCACATTCAGCTAAGATTAGACCCAAAAGGAACAGGTTGGCTGTTCGCAGGGTATTTTTAAATCCTGCATGAACTAATATTAAAATGTAGGTCAAGCCAAAACCTTTTTTTTTTCTTTCTAGTTTTGGAAAGAGTTGGGGAGCATTAGAACCCCTGTCTGTTTTTTTTTTTTGCTAGGTTTCACTTAAGTGCTGTGACAATGGTTTCACCAGACAGGAACTAAAAGAAGGCAGGGCTGTTGCCAGTGCTGTATTTTGGCCTAGGCCAACAAGGCCCAGGCCTAGGGCAGCACTTTGCAGGGGGGCAGCAAAAAAGCCACCCCCACCACCTGAGACTCTATTGGTTACTGGTTGCTACAACCACCTTTCTCACCCCCCTCTCTCTCTTACTCACACCCCTTGCTCACTCTCTCACCCCTCCTCTCTCTCTCTCCCTCCCTCTCACCTCCCTCTCTCTTTCTCACCCCCTCTCTCTCTATCATCACCCTCTCTCTCTCGCTCTCATCTCCCTCTCTCACCCCCCTCCCACTCTCTCTCTCTGATCCCCACTCTCTCTCTCTCTCGCTCTCATCCCCCCTCTCTCTCGCTCATCCCGCCTCTCTCTCTCTCATCCCCCCTGTCTCTCTCTCATCCCCCCACTCTCTCATTCCCCCACTCTCTCATCCCCCCTCTCTCTCTCTTCGATTCCCCCCCTCTCTCTCTCACCCCCCCTCACCCAATCCCTCTCTCTCTCTCTCTTTCATCCCCCCTCTCTCTCCCTCCCTCACCCACCCCCCCTCTCTCTCTCCCTCACCCACCCACCCTCTCCCTCCCACCCCCTCTCATCCCCCCCCCTCTCGTGAGATCTCAGGGGTTCATGCTGGGACTTGTAGTCCTTCAATTTTGGAGGAAGACACATTCATTAAAAAAGGAGTGGGGAAAATTTACATGGGGAGGGCGCCCAATTTTAGTCTTGCCTAGGGCAGCACAAAACCAAAATACACCACTGGCTGTGGCAAGGGTTGAATGCTTGTTATGTCTAGAGTAGGAGTCTTCAAACTATTGTCTGCAAACCACACCTGGCTTGTTAAGAGTGTTGATCTGGCCCATAGCGATCTTCAGATTCAATGCATCAGATTCAGATAAGTTGGTCACTAGGGATGGGCTCAGGCATGTTTTGGATCGTATCCCTAACCCACCTGAGCAATTCCGCCAGGAAGCCATCACTTCACACTGCCAATTATAGTCAGTGAGGCATTGCAACTGGTCTTAGAAGAGGAGGAAGCCTGAAGAAGCAAAGAATAAAGTAAGTATTTTACTGTATTCCTATCCCCCTAGAAAAAAAATGAGCATTTAACCCCTGCTAAAGTAATCTTTTCTGCTGCCCACCATTGGGCTTCAATTGTGTGTGGGTAAATGTAGTTATGCTATATAGGGGACTTGGGATGCCTAATAAAAATCCAGGAGCTCAGTAGAAGACCCATGATTGTTAGTGGAAAATCCAGGTGTTCAATAAAAGGTCATAGATGCCCATTAGACTATCTGGACGCTCAGTAGAAGACCTAGGATGCTTGGTTGAAGTTTAAGTGCTTACTAGCAGACCCATGATGCTAGAAGGTCCAGACACTCAGTAAAAAATAAGAAAGTTAAGTAGAAGATCCAGGCACTCAGTGGAATTATTAGAATGCTTAGCAGAAGATTGAGACACTCAATTTGCTCAGCAGAAAACCCATTGCACTTAGTAGAAGACCTGCAGCACTCATACATATAATCAAGAAGCATAGTGGAAGATTCTGGCAATTGGTAGAGGACCAAAGATTAGACAATTTAGGCACTCAGTAAAAGAACTGGAATGCTTAGTAATAGATCTGTGTGCTTATGCTTAGTAGAAGACCCAAGACACATAGAAGAAGACCTGCAACTCTTAGTAGTACTCCGGAGGTAAATGACCTCAGTTTTTAGGAAAAGACCAAAGATGCTTCATAGAAAGTTTGGTCTCATAAAAAGCCCAAGAAAGCTTAGCACATGACCCAGGTAACTCGGTAGAAGGCCCAGGATATATAGAAGTCCCTATCCAATTGTATCTGGTTCTTTGAGTCATTGTCTAGTATATAAAGCATAGGCTTAGATATGCTTTTCAGGCTCTAAGGAAGAGGCGATGCCTCAAAACGCGTAAACCTATACAGCTTCGGGGGACGATCCAATCTTGATCTTGATGCTGAGGACTCTATATTTTGTCTGATATGCCTTTATCAATATGTTTATTTGTGAGTATTTTTATTCCATTATTTTGATAAACTTTTTAAGGATAATGCACTAGGCCGGTGCGCGCTTGTGTTCGTTTTTTTGTCTTTTTTAGTGGTCCCAGACTACCCTGGTCTTGAAAGGGACTGCAAGGCCGAAGCTTTCCAGATTTGCCGTGTCGATAGTTCTCAAACATCTGCAAGTTTGTAGCCGAGGTGGATAGAGGATTGCACCACTCAGAGCGCAGGGGACAGGTGCATTGCACCAACGTTTTACTTGTTTGCTATATAGAAGACCTGTAACACTCTTTAGAAAGTAAGCACTACAGCATACTAAAAATATCCAGGAGGCTTCGGATACTGTTGGTTCCCATGAGGGGTATCCGAATCCCGAGGTGGTATCGTTTATTGGAATTTAAGTTCAGGGGGAGTTGCCCTCCCGTATTGCCAGCAATGTTTAACTACTATGTTTGTTTCTAGTGTTTCGACTTTTCAAACTAACTTACTGTTCATGTTTTTTTTTCCATATGTAAGCAATATGCATTCCTGACACACCAACTGTTTTTACCTAATTTATCTTCTTGCAAAATTTCAATAAAATTTGGTTTAAAAAAAAAAAAAAAAAAATATATATATATATATATATATATATATATATATATATATATATCCAGGAGGCTTAGTGGAAGATTCAGACAAGCAGTAGCAGACCCAGGACACTTATTAAATTACCTTGATTACTTAGTGGAAAACTCAGTACCCAGCAGAAGACCAGAGATGAATACAGTAATCCCCCGCTCCATCGCGGTTCAGTTTTTGCGGTCCCGGTAATTCACGTTTTTTTTGTAATGTTATTTTACTATATAAATTATTAAAAATGAAATATTTTTGTGTTTTCCATAGCTCTTGCTCTGTCTCTTAGTATCTTTTATGTGTTTAAATGAGTTTCTATTGTTTTAAAAGTGTGTTTAAAGACCTTAAAATGCTTTTACTCGTACAGTGACAGTAAAATAAACATGCCTACAATGCATTTTAATAGGGTTTTTCTATTTCGCGGAATTTCACTTTTCGCGGCTGGGTCCGGAACGTAACCCCCGCAATGGAGGGGGGTTTACTGTAGTAACTTAGTAGAACTACTTCACTACTGTACTTAAGTACGGAAAGGCGGTATCTGTACTTTCCTAGAGTAGAATTTTTTTCTCCTACTTCCACTTTTACTTCACTACATTTTTTCAATGATTTCAATACTTCTACTCCGATATTTTTTTTTTTTGTGCTGCATAGTTACTCGTTACAATTATAAAAATTACCACTGCCAGAACAGTAGATGGCAGGTTTCATGAAGCTCAAAACATGTGTATTATCAGCGCATACGGAAATAAATGCTACTGTATGTATAAATAAAAGCTGCATTTGAAATAATAAAAAACAATATGATGTTCAAACTTTTGACTTCTTTCTTTAATAACTACATAACACAGTACTTGTACTTTTACTTTCAGTACTTGAGTAGCAATTTTTTTTTCAAAACTACTGGTACTTTTACTTTCAGTACTTGAGTAGCAAAATTTTTTAAAAAAAACTACTTGCAATACTTAAGTACAAAAAATGTTGAATACTTTAGTACTTCTACTCAAGTCACTTTTTGATCGGGCACTTCCACTTCTACTCAAGTCACTTTTTGATCGAGCACTTGTACTTTTACTCAAGTATAGGTTTCGAGTACTTTATACAACTCTGCAGAAGACCTAGGCTGCTTAGTAAAATACCTAGGTTTTTAGAAGACCTAGGAAGGTTACGAGAAGATTTGTATACTCTGTAAAAAACCAGGGATGCTTAGTGAAAAACTTGGGCGCTTAGCAGAAGACATAGTATGCTTAGGAGCAGAGGCGTAACTAGAACCTTCAGGGCCCTGATGCAAGAAACCATGAAGGGCCCCCCAGACCCCTGGCCGGGGCCCTTACCTTTAAGCCCAGGGCTCTTCCCACTAATCCTGGGGCTCTTTACACTCGTTGCATGGCCTTTTATTATGGTCCCGCAGCAGGATTCTTTCACAAGTTCTGCAGTGGGCCCCCTTTCTGCAATCTTGGGGCCTCCCCACAGTGGTGCAATGCCAGGGTCCGGTCACAAGTGTGACCTTTGCGATCCTGGAAGTTCACCCACTGGTTTGCTACCGGGCCCCCTGGAGCATGGGGCCCGGTAGCGATTGCAACCCCTGCAACCCCTGTAGTTACGCCCCTGCTTAGGAGAATATCAAAGTTCTTAGATACAATTTATATTATAACATTTGGGCCTCTGTGGAAGATCCAAAATGATTAGTAGGTTAACGGGGAGTCAAGAATATGTATTACATATTCAGGATAAGACCTGGAGTATGTGTCCTGGATGCCACGGTCGTTTTTTGCTTTTAGGCCTAGTTTCCTGTCTCTCCGAAGCATACAGCTGGAATCGTTTTCTATGCAGGTCCAGATGCCTCCACACAAGACTATGAAAGTGTTAATTTGTTATTTTTTTGATCCCTCATGCTCCTTTAAGCTGTTTTGCACAGGAAGGTATTTTGAAGGGGATTACAGGCCCCACGGGCATCTGCAAGGAGCTCGGATTTTTTAAACACTACAAAGTAAAAAATTAGTCGGTATTATTAGAAATTTCTGTAATCAGTTTATTAGATAATTAGCAAGAAAAACCTCACTCGCTAACCAGCCCGGAATTAATAATGCTACGGCACTTATAAAACATTTTTAGTATATCTCAAAGGATCGGCAGCACAGCTGTCAAACTAATATTTCAGGGAAAGGCTGAAACATTTCAGAGGCCTGAACGCGAGAGGAGTGTGTGTGATCAGACTGAAATGGGAAAAAAGCAATTTATGTGGAAGTGCTTGTGAACTGGATGTGCTGGACGGGATTAAAGGGTATGGATGGCAGCTGGGGGGGTTGGGAGGGGTTGGCAGGCACAATATGTGAAAACAGTGCGCTAGTTCAAAGAACAAAATATCACCAAATAAAAACAGCTTTATACGAATCTAGCTTGTATCCAGCTTGCTGAGTGAGATTGTTTATTGTAGGATGCAACATTGGTACCGTCCGTTTCTACTCTTGCCTCTCATGCATGTTGCTGAGAGTTAGATTTTTTAACAATTTGCTACTAAAAGGGACTTCACATAAAGGGGATGAAGGGGTAGGCAGACTGGGCAGCCGCACAAGGACCCTCTGGTGCTTACAAGCCTTTTTTTATTAGATGTGGGTCTGATAGGTGCTGGAACCCCTTCCATTGTCATGCAGAACTGAACATGGTGCTCTTCTATTTAGTTGTCAATAAATACACATTTAATAAGTTTTGGCTAGTAGTTCAATGGGGGTGCCAAAAAACTGATTTTGCACAGGGACCCCAGTTTTGACTTTTGCACTTTTTTAAGAAACCCTACTGCTGTGTAAAAAGCCTCCCTTGCAGGGGCGTAACTACAGGGGTCACAATTGCGTCCCTGCCCCATGCTTCAGGGGGCCCGTGCCACCCCACTAAAACACCTGAATAGGAGGGGCAACTGGGGTGGCATATAAAGAAACTATTCCCATCAATTTTCCCCCTGCATCCACTGAAAGCCTGTTTCTCCTCCTCTCCATCCCGCAAGCACTCAGCGACTGTAGGAGGAAAATGGAAGAGATCAGTTTCCCTATATGCCGCCCCTCCTATGCAGGTCCTGCTGCCCCCGTGTGCTCTCCTGCCCCCCCACCCCTCCACCCCTCCACCCCCAGAGCTTCTGGTTTCCCTCCTCCCGTCTCCCGCCGGTTGCTGTATCCACTGAAAGCCTGTTTCTCCTCCTCTCCCTCCCGCAAACACTCAGTGACTGTTGGAGAAAAATTGAAGAGATCAGTTTCCCTATATGCCGCCCCTCCTATCCAGGTCCTGCTCCCCCCCATGTGCTCTCCTGGCCCCTCCTCCCCCCCTCCACCCCAGAGCTTCTGGTTTCCCTCCTCCCGTCTCCCACTGGTTGCAGAGGGGGATGTGTCAGGAGGGGAGAAGGGGCCGGTAAAATATGTAATTTACCGGTCCCTCCCTTTTCTGAATGGACAGAGTCAGTGATCAGTACCAACAACTAACTCTGTCCATTCATAAATGAAGCATAGTAAACTATGTTTACTATGCTTCCGTTTATGAATGAAGCGGAAGCCCGGCACAGAGCTATTCCTGTCTATTCATTCTGTGTTTCTAAAGGCTACAGAGATGAAGATTGAGGGCTGTGTCCTCAATCTCCTTTCTCTGTCTCAAAGATGAAACATCAGAGGTCTGTTAAGACCAGGGGTATGCAAACTGTGGCCCTCCAGCTGTTGCAAAACTACAAGTCCAATGATGCCCCTGTCTCTGGGTGTCATGCTTGTGGCTGTCAAGAGTCTTGCATTGCCTCATGGGACTTGTAGTTTGGCAACATCTGGAGGGCATATGCATGTAGAAAGAAAGTGGCACTTCCAGTCTCAGGAAAGTAGAAACTTGAGTTTTATTTCTTCAAATCAAAAAGTCCAACATCGACATGTGCAAGACAAACAGGATAGCAGGAAACGCGTTTCACACCATGTGCTTATTCATAATGAATAAGCACATGGTGTGAAACGCGTTTGCTGCTATCCTGTTTGTCTTGCACATGTCGATGTTGGACTTTTTGATTTGAAGAAATAAAACTCAAGTTTCTACTTTCCTGAGACTGGAAGTGCCACTTTCTTTCTACATGCATATGGACTTCTTAGGTTGCGGACCTTGGTGAGCACCCAGTCTTGCAGGACTACTACAGTTTACTTGGGAATCCTACTGGCCCAGCTGTCAGCACTTTGAGCGGTGATTTGTTTCTTTGCTTCTTTTAACATCTGGAGGGCCACAGTTTGCATATCCCTAGTTTAGACCCATGATATTTCACCAAAGCCCCCAATGGGGTTCCTAAAACAAATATAAAAAAATAATAAAAAAAATAAAAACTAAAAGAAAATAAATAACATAAAAAGGTAAAAATATGAAAAAATAAATAAAATAGAATAACAAAAATAAAAAAAACTACTGACACCAGTGGCGGAATTACCAGGGTCACAAAGGTCGCACTTGCGACCGGGCCCAGAGGGAAGGGCCCTGGCCGGGGATCAGGGGGGCCCTTCATGGTTTCTTTATTTCGGGGCCCTGAAAGTTCTAGTTTCACCTCTGCTCCCTTGTGTGAACTTTTGCAAAGCCCTAAGACTGCTACTGAGTGCCACCATCTTGGATATAATGTCAGTATCACCGACAAACTAAAGTGACATACTATAATATTATCCTTCGCTCCTCTACTGGTGGCACCATAAAATGTTATGTAGGGAGGGGAGGGGAGGGATGAAGGAGCTGGGCCAGGGCTGACAGTAATTAGACACTCCGATAAAATGAGAGGACTATGACATGCGAGGGGGCTGTGCTAGGGAATTTAGAAGTCACATTTTCAAGCAAGTTACAAAGCACACCAATAACAAAGTAGTTTACGGAAAGGAAAAACTCTACTAATATGCATTTAAAAAACTTTCTTTTTCTGTAAATTTACCTGAAATTTTTTAAGTTGGTGGTAGGATATCTTTTAACCACTTTACCACCGGAGGATTTTGCTGTCTTACGTCTGGGCCACTTTTTGTCATTCGGCACTGTGCGAATTTAACTGACAATTGCGTGGTCGTGCAACGCTGTACCCAAACGAAATTTACGTCCTTTTTTTCCCACAAACAGAGCTTTCTTTTGGTGGTATTTGTTCACCTGTGTGATTTTTACTTTTTGCGCTATAAACAAAAAAAGAGCGACAATTTTGAAAAAATAACAATATTTTTCACAGTTTTTTTATATGAAATTCCCCCCAAAAAAATTTAAAAATCAAATTTTTTTATCATTTTAGGCCAATTTGTTTTCTGCTACATATTTTTGGTAAAAAAAATTGCAATAAGCGTATTTTGATTGGTTTGCGCAAAAGTTATTGCGTTTACTAACTAAGGGAAAGATTTCTGTCGTTTTTGGTGTTTTTTTTTTTTAACGAGTAATGGCGGCGATCTGCGATTTTTTTTGCAGGACTGCGACATTGCGGCGGACAGATAGGACACCGGACTGACATTTTTGACACTTTTGGGGTTACCAGTGACATTACTGCAGTAATCAGTGCTATAAATATGCACAGTTACTGTAAAAATAACACTGGCAGGGAAGGGGTTAATTTTATTGGAGAGGGAGGGGTTAATGTATGCCTGGTGCTTACTGACATGTGTGGGGGGAGGTGACTGAGTGACACAAGGACAGATCGCAGGTTCAGCTATGCTGAACCCTGCAATCTGTCCCTGCCTGTCACTTAGGAGATCCGCCTGCTTTGTTTACACAAGCGGGCGGATCTCCAGACTCGATTCCCCGACGATGGGGACCGCCGCTGCTCCTCCCCTGGCCCGACTCCTGCTGTGACTGAATACAGCGGGAGCGAGCCTCCGGCGGCGCGCGCGCGCCACCGAGAAGGGGGAGTGTCTGCTGACGTAGGTCTACGTCGTCAGCCCTACAACAGCCACTTTGCCGCAGTAGAGCTCTAGTGAGCAGACGGCAAGTGGTTAATAAATATTGCTTGATACTATGTTGAGAAGGGTGGTTTGGGTTCTCCCTAGTTCCAAGGTGTAAAGCAGACATGAGTGAGGAACTAGGATTGGAAAAACCCTGTCCTCTGACTTTTAACGCCGTACCCTAGGTAAAGATATTATTTTGTGCAGTTGGACTGCTCACAAAACTGGCACCGGAGGAGGAAATTCTGACACCTGCTCGTAATTATTTGCTGGCAAGCTGTGTGTGATGATGGCAGAAGCTGGTCGTTGAAGAGACATCTAGAAATCTAGCAAGGTGTAGCTGGCATGGGTCAAAAAACCAAAAGCGTTGATAAATAAAGAAGACCATGGACATGGCAGTCTGCTTGTATAATGTCCTTTAGATGGACCAAGAACATGTAGAGCAAAGTCCCACTGCACTGGATACAATATAAATGGATTGTTTAGGTAGGAAAATATAATACTGTATATAGCTTCGGTAGATCTAAAAGAGTTTGAACAGTGATGGTACAATCAAACTATAATGTGCATGGACAGCTTAAAAGCGTCTGCAAGCCCGTAATGGATGCATTTAGTCTGCACGTGCAGAAACTTCTGCCCTGCACTACCACCTATGGTTAAGTAGCTTCTTGTTTTTTTCAATAAGACTTATAATGAGTTCGCTGTATTAAAGCTGAACTCCAGGAATGGATTTGATTGCATTGTCACATTCCAGCTTGAAACAATGTATGTATGTATATCCCATACCTGTGAGACTGCTGTGAAAGTAGAGAATCCCTATAGTAGTTGTCGCTATGACAGTGATCGCTGTCTTTTTAGGGTCCTGTGCAGCTGCTGCATCGTAACCACAAATTGTCACTCGCTTGGCTCGGATGCCATTCACCAAATGCCTTGCATTTTCTCATTTATTGCAAGGCTTTCCCTGGTTGGACGAGTTGCAGAGGTTGGCTAGTGATGTCACAGTCTCAGAATTGCCCAATTGCGCTCATTAAAAACCACTTAAGCCCCGGAAGATTTTACCCCCTTCCTGACCAGGGCCTATTTTGCGATTCAGCACTGCGTGAACTTAACGGACAATTGCACGATCGTGCGATGCTGTACCTAAACGAAATTGACGTCCTTTTTTTCCCACAAACAGAGCTTTTTTTTGGTAGTATTTGATCACCTGTGCGATTTTTACTTTTTGCGCTATAAACAAAAAAAATAGCATAAATTTTGAGAAAATAACAATATTTTTCACATTTTTTTTTATATGAAATTCCCCAAAAAAATTTAAAAATATTTTTTTTTTAACATTTTAGGCCAATTTGTTTTCTGCTACATATGCTTGGTAAAAAAAATCGCAATAAGCGTATTTTGATAGGTTTGCACAAAAGTTATTGCGTTTACTAACTAAGGGAAAGATTTTTGTCATTTTTGGTGTTTTTTTTTTTTAACGAGTAATGGCAGGGATCTGCGATTTTTTTTGCGGGACTGCGACATTGCGGCGGACAGATCGGACCCTTGACCGACATTTTTTACACTTTTGGGGGTACCAGTGACATTACTACAGTAATCAGTGTTATACATATGCACTGTTACTGTAAAAATGACACTGGCAGGGAAGGGTTAACTTTATTGGAGATGCAGGGGTTAAGTGTGTCCCTAGGGGCGTGCTTCTAACTGTACAGGGGTTTGGCTTTTCATGTAACCACAGAGATATACGATCCTGCATTGCAGGACTGTATGATCTCTGCAGTTACACAGGGAAGAATGACAGGCGGCTTTGTTTACATTAGCCGCCTGCCTTTCTTTCTCTGCAGCGGACGATCGCGGATGGCCGGCGGACATCAGGTCCGCTGGTCACACGCGCCGACATGTTAGGGAAGGAGCGAGGAGCGGGGGGTGGGAGCGCGCCTCCGGCGGCGCGCGCTCGCCCCCTAGAGGCTCACAGGCTAGCGACGTAGTCCTACGTCACTTTGCCTGTGAGGGGCTGACCGCCGCAGTAAACATACTGTGGGCGGTCGGCAAGTCGTTAAGAAAAATGCAAAGCTTTCTGTAAATGGCACCTATATTGAATGAGCAACACCCTGTGGTTACTATGCAGCAAGGCAATTGCTTGGCATGGGGCCGAGAAGTGGAGTCAACTACAGTGACTCTCTGCTTCCACAGCAGTCCCTAGGGTATGGCATGTGCATACTTACAGCACGAATATGCATTGGCTGATGCATATGCAATTTTCTCAACTGAACGCAAGGCATTCTCTGATTAGGTGTGCTGGAGACTGTGGCGTCACAACCCCACCTCTCCACTCTATCCAATAAGAAAAACCCTTGCATAAAATGCAATAAAATCCATACCTGGCTTTAAGCTGTAAGGCTAAACTCCAAGAAAACAGCTAAATATACATATAAAATACATAAAAGTCAGCTGTTTTACTTACCAAATAATTTTCATTTTGTTCACCCAGTCTTGAACTACAGCCCAACTGATTGGCTCATTATGTTGTTTCTTCCTTTCCCAATCTGAGCTCCACTGTACAGGAACCATGTTAAATTCCCCTACTTACACTGTTTGCATTAAAAAAAAAAAAAAAAAAAAACCTGGCATTTATTGATGTATTAATAAATAGACAGCTGCATTTTTGCATATTTTAGATCTGGAGATCAGTTTTCAGTGGCCATTGTTCAATACGGAACTTGCACAAAGACTCATAAATGTAAAAATAGCACCACTCCATCTGCAAGCAATGTTGCATTATAATACAAACTAACTGGGTTGTATTCCAAGGCCATAGCTGCTGCTTTTTATTATTCAAGATGAGTATTTCAACGGTGGCTTCCTCAAGAGGAAAAATAAGGTCCGGTTGAGGTTAAGGGGTTAGAATATATTCCTTTGAAACAACACTCAGTGGGCTGGTAAGGATAAATGGAGATATTTATCCATTCTGCTCCATAAAACAGAACATTATTGGAAGGGTTTCATTTCCCATTCCCATTGTGATTAGAGCTTGACTTTAACATTGCTTCTTCTTGAGTCTATGTCACCATTGTCTTATTTTCTTTGGCTAGTGTTACACTGCATATTTCACTGAACTCTGGGTGACGTTCTTATTTTTTGTGCACCTCATATATTAGGACTATAGATCATAGAAGTCTGATAACATAAAATGTTATTAATTTGGATGTCTCAAGCCAAAATCCTGGCTTTAATGTTATTTTTCGCAGTTTGGATTCCCATAAGGCTTTTCTGGTTGAAAGAGACCAAAGACTGCCCCATAGGTTGTTTATCATGGTCAGGGGTCAGATTTGGAGACCAGTAGCTGTAGCAGTAGAGAGGCTTCAACAGACCAGCAGGACAGGTATGCAAGCGGGTCACCCTGGTGGATGACACGGGCTCACCCAAGGTGCAGGAACTAAGCATTAACCGGCATTCACCAGAGCTCCTGATGGTGAAGATGGGTTTTGCTGCGTGTTAGTATTGCCTTGTGGTCCTCAGGATCGCCCCACTAGGAGGTGAGCAGGCCAGGGTCCAGTTGCAGATTTAGCAGGTAGGGATCAAACAGAAACAAGCTAAAGGTCGGTGTTAGAAACCGTTTGTTAGAAACTGCTAATTGGCTAATACGCATGCGCGCATTAGCTCCCATTAGCAACCGCTAATTGGCTAACGGCTATGCGCGAATTAGCCAATGCGCACATCATGCGTTCTCACGTTTGCACGCACTGACCCAGACGTTTTGGCGCCAAAGAAGGCCTATTTAAAGGCAGCTGATGCACTGGCACTTTGCTGTCTTGTCTTCAGCTCTTGCCATTGTTCCTGAACCTGTGACCTGTTTCCTGCTGATTTCCTGTTGACCTTTTGGCTTGTTCCTGACTCCGCTCGTCTGCTGCCCGTCCTGACCCCGGCTTGTTTGACCATTCTCTCGGCTCTCCCTTGTCTGTTTACCTGCCTTCGGACCTTGACCGGTTCTCTCTTGGTGGGGCGACCCTGAGGACCGCGACCTGGTATCCACACGCAGCGAAGTCCATCCTCACCACCAGAGGCTCTGGCAAAAACCGATGGATACTTAGATTCTGCACCTCAGGCTAGCCTGTGTCACTTACCTTGGGGGTTCCCGTCCAAGCTCCGCCCTCTAGCGAACATCGGGGCCTATCTCTGCCGTCAGGTTACCACCAGCACCCTAACAGTCGGTAATAAGTGGTTGTACATAGGTTCATAGTTATTCAGATTAAAAAAGGACACAAGTCTATCTAGTTCAAACTATAAAAGGAAAAAAAATATATACTATATATACAATCCCATATACACAATCCTATACCCACAGTTGATCCAGAGGAAGGCAAATAAACCCCAGAAAAGCATGATCCAATTTGCTCCAGCAGGGGAAACAATTCCTTCCTAATCCCCCAAGAGGCAATCAGATATTCCCTGGATCAACTTTACCTATAAATGTTAGTATCCCGCTATATTATGTACATTTAGGGAAAAATCCAGTACTTTTTAAAGCATTCTACTGAGCTGGACAGAACCAGCTCTTGAGGGAGTTGTAGGTGAGGTTAGGAGAAGCATAATTAGTAAACAAGCCAAAGGTCAGTAACAAGTAGTTGCAGGTTGTGTACTCAAGGAACTACCAAAGGTCGGTAATGAGTGGTTACGGTTGGGATCAAGTGGAAGCGTAGTCAAGGAGCAAGCCAAAGGTCGGTAACAAGCGGTGGTGAAGATGCAGATGGCAGCAGGAGTGACAAGGATCAGATTGGCTGGAGAGAGTACAATAATCACGCAAAAAAAAGTGCAAAGGTATGACTAAAATATGAAGTTCATGGGAAAAGTAAATGGTTCAAGATTCAAGAGAAACAAAACACAAGGCAAGGATGTCTAAGGAATCAGGTAAGGATCGGTACTGCATCTCAGATGGCTCAGCAAGAAGAGACACTGCTAGGCACAGCAGAGGTTGTAGGTTCAGATCCAGGTCCTGACCTTATTTCTGCATTATACAGTAAACCCCCCTCTATCGTGGGGGTTACGTTCTCCGGACTCACCTGCGAAAAGTGAAAATCTGCAAAATAGAAAAACCCTATTAAAATACACTGTAGGCATGTTTTTTTAACTGTCACTGTACTTTTAAAAGCATTTTAAGGTCTTTAAACACACTTTTAAAAAAATAGAAACTCATTTAAACACATAAAAGATACTGAGAGACAGAGCAAGAGCTATGGAAAACACAAAAATATTTAATTTTCAATGATTTAATTAGTAAAATAACATTACAGAAAAAAACGCAATATACCGGGAGCGCAAAAACTGAACCGCGATGGAGCGGGGGTTTACTGTATCTGCTTTTGCTGGGCTTAAACATCCTTAGTTAGAAGGGCAACGGATGTCGATATTACCCCACTAATCATTAGAAACGTAAACAAAAGTGAATTTTTTCAAACCAAATTCTACATGGTGTATAGCCAGATTTAGGAGACATAAGTGGCATAATAAAAGCGTAATATCAGGGGTCTGTGGTAGTGAGCCCTTGTAGATCGTCAGCTCAGGATTCCCTAGGGCACGGAGTCTAAGCCCCAGCCTGCTTCTTCACCAGAGCCCCTGATGGTGGGGATGGACTTGCAGCAAGCTGGAACCAGGTCACGGCCCCTAGGTAGGCCAAGCTGAGTATAGGGAGACAACTGGTGTGTGCAGAGTACAAGCAGCAGACGAAAGGGTATCCAGTTGACAAGCCAAGGTCAGGGCAGATAGCGAACAAACACAGACGGTAAACTAAGCTGGGGTCGGTACATGGTTAATCAGACACAGTAGCCAACGGGTATGCAAATGGGAGCTCAGGGAACTGTAAAGTTGCTCAGGCAAGGAGCACTGCACTGAGCACGTGTATATATAGGGAAGTAAACAGGGAGGTGACACAGGAAGTAATAGAAGGAAAAATTATAGAAACCCACAGTGGAGCAGGCGATGCCCATAGGTGAACAGAGAAGCCAAGCACCACATGTGAAATGGAGTCACAGATCTAGCAGAACCCTGCAGCAAGGAGATAAGAATTTCACAAACAATCTGCAGGCTAGACCGTGACACGTAACTTTGGTCAAAGCAAAAAAAAAAACCTTGTCTCTCCTCTCTCCCACTCCACTGTTGCTGATCTTTATAATAGTATTACTAATAAGTTATAATAATAAAAAAAATATTAGGATGCCTTTTTTACATACCTGAAGCCATGGCCGTGTGATTTTCAGGTCCTAAGCCTCCTCTCCTCTTTTTAATTACATTTGTAGAGTCTTTCTTATAGTTGTTCACGTCACATGGACACTTCTTATAGGCGGAGGTGAAAGTTTGGGGGTCCTATCTCACAGGTTTTGAGGCAGCAGAACTACAGGGCGCAGCAATGGGATGGTCCCCAAAAAGAGAATGAGTGTTCAAAGCCATTTGTTCACTGGGGCAGGAAAAAAAGATTTCCAGAGCAAGGAAGAAGTGAGTATTGAAGCCTCCATCTTGTTACATGCCAGGGTGAGGTATTTGTGGAACCCACCCAGGAGAAAGGCAAGTCCATTACTATTAAAGTATAACTAAAGGTAAAACTTTTGATAGAGTGGAGAGGGATTAGCACACCTGTCAGTTTTTATTGTCTGTGTCCCCATTAAGGAGATTCACCCTCTCTATTTGTCCTGTTTATCATTAATATTGAAATGAAAGTAAAAGATAACATTTTGGCCTCAAAAATAATAAAGGGAAATCTTCCAATGGGGACACTAATTCTGGTGGTCCCCAAGGAATTTCCTTAATTTTCCATGATTTCCTCTCACTTATGTTTTGGTTATGGAACAGGAAGTGAAGAGAGATCTCTGCAATGGGACACAGATGGCGAAAAAAAAATTGACAGGGGTTATAGCCTTTTCTTGCTCTATCCAAGATAAAAAAATAAAAAGTTTTGCCTATAGTTCTACTTTAAAATTAGCATTTTTCCCACAGTTGAATTTTAACTATGATGTAATAAATGCATGTGCTTGATTTAGGATGGCTAATAAGTAATGCTATGGTATTGTGACAGTGCCATCATTGTCCATGTACAGTGTTTGCCCTCCCCATTATAGTTAGCATTTCAGTTTGCTTGAGCAAGTCGCTTCCTATTGCAAGGAAACACATTAAGAGAAAAAAAAGTTTTAGTATGTAGGGGGTTCTAAGCATTTATCTTTGGGTCTTCAATCAAATAAAGCTTTATTGAAAACATGATCTTTGATTTTTGTGTTGAAATGTTGCAGTATGTATAGTTATATACAATGCTCAAAAAAATTTAAGGAACATATCAGATCTCAATCGGGAAAAATATCATGCTGGATATCTATACTTCTATAGATTAGGTAATGTGTTAGGAACAAAAGGATTCCACATCGTTTGATGGAAATTAAAATTATCAACCTACAGAAGGCTGAATTCAAAGACACCCCAAAAATCAATGTGAAAAAATGATGCAGCAGGCTAGTCCATTTTGCTGAAATTTCATTGCAGTAACTAAAAAGTCAAAAGTAGTTTCTATGGCCCCTTTGTGCTTGTATGCATGCCTGACAAGGTTGGGGCATGCTCCTAATGAGATGACGGATGGTGTCCTGGGGTATTCCCTCCCAGATCTGGACCAAGGCATAACTGAGCTCCTGAACAGATGAACAGACTGAGCTGCAACCTGGCGGCATCAGATGGACCAAAACATAATGTCCCAGAGGTTTGCTATTGGATTTAGGTCAGGTGAGCATGGGGGCAATTCAATGGTATCAATTCCTTCATCCTCCAGGAATTGGCTGCATACTCTCGCCACATAAGGCTAGGCATTGTCCTGCACCAGGAGGAACCCAGGACGCACTGCACCAGTGTAGGGTTTGACAATGGGTCCAAGGATTTCATACCAATACCTAATGGCAATCAGGGTGCCATTGTCTAGCCTGTAGAGGTCTGTCCATCCTTCTATGGATACCCCTCCCCATACCATCACTGACCCACCATCAAACGGGGTATGCTGAGCGATGTTACAGGCAGCATAACATTCTCCACGGCTTCTCCAGACCCTTTCATGTCTGTCACATGTGCTCAGGGTGAACCTGCTCTTAACTGTGAAAAGCACAGGGCACCAGTGGCGGACCTGCCAATTCTGGTGTTCAATGGAAAATGCCAATCGAGCCCCACATTGTCCGGCAGTGAGCACAGGGCCAACTTGAGGTCGTCGGGCCCTCAAGCCACCCTCATGAAGTCTGTTTCTGATTTTTAGGTCAGAGACATTCACACCAGTGACCTGCTGGAGGTCATTTTGTAGGGCTCTGGCAGTGCTCATCCTGCACAAAGGAGCAGATACCGGTCCTGCTGATGAATTAAGGACCTTCTACGGCCCCGTTAAGCTCTCCTAGAGTAGCTGCCTGTCTCCTGGAATCTCCTCCATACTCTTGAGAGAGACAACAAACCTTCTGGCAATGGCATATATTGATGTGCCATCCTGGATGAATTGAACTGCCTGTGCAACCTCTAGAGGGTCCCAGTATCGCCTCATGCTATCGGCAGTGACACTGACTCTAGCCAAATGCAAAACTAGTAAAAAACAGTCAGAAAAAATGAGTAGAAAAAAAAAATTTAGTGTCCTGTAAAACCATTCCTGTTTTGGGGGCTGTCTCATTGTTGCCCATCTAGTGCACCTGTTGTTAATTTAATTGACACCAAAGCAGCTGAAACTGATTAACAACCCCCTCTGCTACTTAACTGACCAGATCAATATCCCAGGAGTTTATTTGACTTGATGCTGTACTCTGATTAAAAAGCGTTCCTTTAATTCTTTTGAGCTGTGTATTTATAGTATTACATAATTTATAGAGAGCCACCTGAAGCTCTTTTGATATGTATTATTTACTAGTTTTTTTTTTTTTTTTCCAGGGTTAATTTTTTTCTCTTCTGTTGCAATAAAATGGAACCAACTGAGCAACTGTTAAAAAAAAAAAAATAGAAATAATTGTGATATTGTTGTCACAAATCAGCAATAATTTGCATTAAAAAATTGGAACTGGAAACCTCTGCCATTACTTTGATGTTTCAAAGCCATGGCGGGGATGAGCTCACATAGAAGCCGGCATAATTGAACTCTCGCTCCATCCTGCTCCTTCTGCAACTTCCATTCCTCTCTCTGCAGCTCCTCGCTGCAGTCAAGCCGGCACTTGATCAAGCACAACCCCGAGTATGTCTTCCACTTCCAACATTTTTATTGCGCCTTTTACGGTTTTGTCATTGTCTCCCCGCGCCCCTGATTTTCTGCCTGTCATTTTGTTTGTGCATGTCATGGGGAGATAACGCGGCTGATTGGCAGGAAGTAAGAGCGGCGAGGAGAACACAGGACGGAGTTGTATGTGATCACAATAAAAGCTAAAACGATGTTTGGTGATTGTCAGAGAGAGCCAAGCTGTAAAGAGTCGTGTAGATCACAGTAGGACAATGTCAGACGGAGAGACAGCTGTGAGTGTGGGGAAACGGTAGATGACTCTGAGAGAGCTGTGTGTGTGTGTCACCACAAGAGTCACAGATAATTGCCTCTGAAAAAATGGAAAAGAAAAAATACCAAAAAAAAAAAATCTAAGATGTATATACAGTCAGGACATCTGAAGGGAACAAGATAGCTGAGCATTGCCAGTTGAACGTATCTCTTGGCCTTATTTAGGAAACTAGTTACATATGTAGCTACCTCCTAGATTAGTGCACGTTCTTAGATACATTTAGCCAGGGCTTTTTTTCTCCCGGAATAGGTGCAGGTACTCCCCTCTTCTGAGTCACCCCTTGTCTCTGTTGGAGATACAACAGCTTTTAGCTTAGCAGATTAACTGCAGTTCACAAATAGGACACTAGATGTCGCTAATGCTCAGTGATATGCTATGCATTTCTATGATGTGTTGTAATATCCTGTATACTGTACTGAACTTGTTGGTTATCTCTTCCTGTCTGTTGTTCTTATTACAATGAGGTGACATCTTTGATTTCTGTGTTATGTTCCAATAAAGAAGCCAGTTCCTGCTACTCCACAATATCTGATCTGAATGGACTCCGCTGCACCCAGTGATCACACTCTGCAACAGTCTCCACCCCTACCCACCTCCGAACGCTGTCCTTTGGTTCCACCCTCTACCCACCTCCCAGTACCCCCCCTCTTAGAGAATACAGAACCAAGTATAGAATTTGTTAATGATAACTAGAAAAGCAGTAAAATAGATTCCCTGAAATCAGCAACAATAGACCCCCCCCCAACAATAGATCCTACCAGCAACAATAAATCCTCCCCTGCAACAATCGCCCCCCCCCCAATAAATCCTCCCCTGCAACAATAGACCCCCCAACAACAATAGCCCTCCAGCAACAATAGTTCAGCCAAGCAACAACAAATCCTCCACTGCAACAGTAGCCGCCCCCCCCCCCCCACAACATAATGCCCTCCAGCAACAATAGAACAATAGATTCACCCCAGCAACAATGGATCCCCCAGCAGCCAGCATCAATAGGCTATTCAGCTCACCCCACTGACCCCAGCTACCCTTTGCCATTGCATACATTCAGACTGGAGGTGCCGGAACTGCGTTCCCCCGCGTTCCCGCAGAAAAAAAGCCCTGCATTTAGCTTAGATCCTCTGTAATCAGTGGAGCAGGGATTCATTGTTCTGGCCTGCTGAGTGTCTCACAGACTGCTGCTCTGAATACTTCCCCCTGCATTCTAAAGGATTCTAGAATTATAGTGGGTGGAAGAATAGAGGAGGCAGCCTTAATATTAATGAAGATCCAGCCAATCCCTGGGGAAGTATGCTCAGTAGGTGATTGGAGAGCCTATAAATAACCCCATCCAGCCAGAGTCTGCTATAGATTTAGGAATGCAGGGTTTGACTGAAAACAGGCTCCATCTACAACTAAAATTCTTCTTTTGTGAGGGCTGACCATTTAAGTATCATGACTCTCCACCCTGCTCCCTTTTGAAGCCTCCGGGATGACTAATTACCAGGGACTTCTATTATGTAAATATTGATGACAAGCAGGAAGTCGAAGGTTTTAGCCGCCTGCTCTTCCCATTAGGCTATTGCCGGTAGTTAATTGTCATGCCCAATACAGTGGGCCATTAGGGAACATGAAGGGCAGGAGGGACTTGTTGGCTGGAGCCAATGATCCCAATGCTGCCTTAAAAGAAGCAGCATTGACCTGGGTGTACCTTGTATTCCTCTAAAGATCTAGTTCATTAGAGTACACAGTAGTCTCTAAAGCCCCGTACACAGGCACAGATTGTTGGCCGTAAATTGTTGGCCAACGTCCGATCTGCCGATTTGTAGGCTTGTTAGTATGATGCTTCCGACAACCAACTGCGAATTTTCGGCCGAAAAAAATCTGGTGTGTATGCTATAAAATTTTTGTTGGCCAACAAAGAACGGCCGATTGTTCCTCAGTCAGTACAGATTTCGGAAGACAAAAATCAGATGAGCAAGACTGGGCATGCTCAGAGAAGAAAAAACACAGGGAAAGTCAACCATCACATGACATCACTTCTGAAGTTGGTTTTTGTTGGCCAACAAAAGTCCAGTGCAAGTCTAGAGCACATTTCAACCAACAAACAACACTGGACAAAAGATGGCCGATCGGTTGGCCAACAATCTGTGCGTGTGTACGGGGCTTAAGAAAAAACAAGTAGTATGTAAACTTTTAAAAACCCCCGCACTAGTTACAAGGCCTTTTCCATATAGGTGTCACACGGCATAAACTAGATATATCATCATCATCTTCATCTAGTGGACATAAGCATGGTCCATTCACATAGGCTAAGATGCAGGGAAAGTCAGATTTCATGGATTTTTAAATGACTGACCTTTCCTCCATATTTCCAATTCCTTTGAGTCCATATAGGGTCCAAAAATTGTAAGAGTTTTCACATGAGAAAACTGTTGCAATTGGATACCTTCTGGGGTCATTCTTTAATAATTGAATTTAGATGGGAGACGACGCTGTGCCAGCAACAGGGTCAACGATGGTCTCATTAGAGATTCTCTGGACACCGGCCCTGGCTGCAAGCTCCTGTGTGTAACCACCTCTGCCATTACCATTGGAAATCAATGCACCAATTTATAACGTCATTGATTCCAAGCGGGCTGAAAGTTTTCTGTCTTGCGATGGACGCTGGGTTTGAGGATACAATCAATCCCAATCCAGTCTGCTTAACCCTCTGGCCTGGATTACCTTTAAGAAATGGGGACAGACACGCAGGCAGAGAATGCAGTTTATAGATTTTGTTTTGCATTGTATCTCTTTTCCTGTTTATACAATTATCTTATTACAGTGCACTTCTTTCTTATTCCAGTAAGCCAAGCTTGTCTGCATGCAGATTGCTCAAAATCACAAAGACCCGTTGACTTGAAGATAAGAAAAAAAATTAAAGCTTGCGAAATATGATGCAGTATTGGTTTTAGACATCGCTTACTCTGCTTTGTTTTTTTTATGGATTTTTTAGTTCTTAAAGAGCAATTCAGTCTACTTTCAGTGAAGTTGGATAGACAGTACAGGGCAGGAGGTGAATGTACAGTAAAAATGACACTCATATTTCTGTCCTTTAACCACTTTACAACCGGAGGATTTTGCTGTCTTCCGTCCAGGCCACTTTTTGCGATTCGGCGCTGTGCGACTTCAACTGACAATTGCGCGGTCGTGCGACGCCGTACCCAAACGAAATTTACGTCCTTTTTTTCCCACAAACAGAGCTTTCTTTTGGTGGTATTTGATCACCTGTGCGATTTTTACTTTTTGCGCTATAAACAAAAAAAGAGCGTTTATTTTGAAAAAATAACAATATTTTTCACATTTTTTTATATGAAATTCCCCCCAAAAAAGATGTAAAAACCAATTTTTTTAAAAGTTTTTGGCCAATTTGTTTTATGCTACATATGTTTGGTAAAAAAAATCGCAATAAGCGTATTTTGATTGGTTTGCGCAAAAGTTATTGCGTTTACTAACAAAGGGAAAGATTTCTGTCATTTTTGGTGTTTTTTTTTAACGCGTAATGGCGGCGATCTGCGATTTTTTTTGCGGGACTGCGACATTGCGGCGGACAGACCGGACCCCTGACTGACATTTTTGACACTTTTGGGGGTACCAGTGACATTACTGCAGTAATCAGTGCTGTATATATGCACTGTTACTGTAAAAATGACACTGGCAGGGAAGGGGTTAATTTTATTGGAGAGGGAGGGGTTAATGTATGCCTGGTGCTTACTGACGTGTAGGGGGGGAGGTGACTATGTGATTCATGGACAGATCGGATGTCCAGCTATGCTGAACAGTCCGATCTGTCACTCCCTGTCACTATGGAGATCCGCCCGCTGTGTTTACACACAGCGGGCGGATCTCCAGACTCGATCCCCGACGATCGGGTAAGAGCAGCGGCGATCGCCGCTGCTCCTCCCCTGGCCCGACTCCCGCTGTGAATGAAAACAGCGGGAGCGAGCCTCCGGCGGCGCGCAAGCGCCGCCCAGAAGGGGAGGAGTCCAGTCACGTTAATACTACGTGACTGGACGGGAACGAGCCACTCTGCCGCAGTAGTATTACCGTGAGCGGTACTAGAGTGGTTAAACCTTCCATTTTTGGATTGAATTAGAAAGTGTGTCCAGGAGCATTCATTCCTCTCTAACAGAGTTACCTCCTTCTTGATCTCTATCTACCTGCCATCTAGTGTAGGGACATTGCATTGCATTGTAGGCTTAAATACTGTATTTTCTGGCGTATAAGACTACTTTTGAACCTCAAAAAAATCCCCCAAAAAATGGGGGGTCGTCTTATACGCCGAGTATAATATCTCCAAGGTAACCTAAGTATTACCGGTAGATGAAAATTAGGGGGGTCGTCTTATACGCCCAGTCGTCGTATACGCCGGAAAATACGGTAGTTCAAACTGAAACTCCCAATTTGAAGCATTGCGAATATGGTGTTGAGAGTAACTTCCACTTGATGTTATCTTGCCTTCTCAACCTTTAAAGCTTATCTAAATCCAAAAATGTATACTATTGCAGCTTGTAGGCAGGTGCCAATTGCATTAATGATGTACTGTGTTTGTAAGTTGTTGTTGGTATCGCTGGGGTTAACCCACTGTGGTGTATCTGTCATTTGGCCTGTGGAGCTCCCAGTAGTATGGATTAATAAATGGGAAAGGGCATTTCCCACAATCTCTACTTTGGAGATTGGTCATGGGACAGAGAGGGACCAAACATGGAGAGATGTAGTATTGCACTAAAGTCACCCCTTGACGGGACCCTGAAACGGGACTGTAGTGAGCAAACCACCAAAAGGATGGAAACTATTACAAGTCAAAGGTATGAGACACTACAGCATAGCCCTAAAGACTCAGCTATACTGTATGTTAAAGGGGAACATTATCCATCTATGGCCTGTTGCATTGCCGTATGAAGGTTGGAAAGAACCGTATGGAAATAAGTTGTTTGACAATGCCAATAATTCGGTAAACAGAGTGACAGTGAAATTCTACAGTATATGGAACGGGGAATGGAGTGTAACCCTCATGTAATCTTCAGGGTTGTGGAGAGTGGAAAATACATAAGGAAGGAGCCGCAGCTAGTTTGGGAGAGGAGGCGGTGGTGGCCAATGATGGAGGTTCTGTCGGAGGGGTAGATTTGTGGCTGTATAGTCTACCCATCTCAGCGGTAGATACCCTAAGTTGGGGCTGCTGCACAACAGAACCCTCCTATTGGAACCAGCATTAACATTTTTTGTAGTTTGAACTACAGTAGCTTTTCTATTGGATTGGACTACACGGACCAGCCTTCGCTCCCCAAGTGCATCAGTGAGCCTTGACCACCTATGACCCTGTCGCTGATTCACTGGTTTTCATTCCTTCGATCACTTTTGGTAGATCCCTTCCACTGCAGACTGGGAACATCCCATAAGGGCTGCAGTTTTGACGATGCTCTGACCAAATCTTCTAGCCATTATAATTTAGTCCTTGTCAAAGTGGCTAATTTCCATATGCTTGCTAATTTTTTTCTGATTTCAACACATCAACTTCAGGGACAACATATTCACTTGCTGCCTCATATATACCACCCATTGTAATGAAATAATCAATGGTATTTGCTGTTATGGCTGATCAGTGTATACTTACCTTACATCTCTGCTTCCACCTGGTGCAAGGGTGACATCACAGGTCTTTCAGGAAGATTCAGGAAAAGCTGAGAATCCTAAATCTTGCAAAGAGCACTCTAATGTATCTTGGGAGGTGGTGTTCTAAAGAAAAAGCAGACATTACATTTTGGCTTTAGTTACACTTTAAGGCAGAAAAGCTAACCTATTAATCACCCATCCAAGTTCCATCAGGCTGCTGGCAGAGAGCAGAACACAAGCTCTAAAAGAGGGCTGGGACAGACTTGCACAATTTCCAGTACGAAGCTGTATAACTGTGCCCCCTTCCCCACTGCCATCTAGGGGCATACTGCACTGTGTGCTAGGCAGTGTTGGGGGTAACTAGTTACAAAGTAACTGATTACAGTAACTACATTCCTTTTTTTGGTAACAAAGTAATGTAACTAGTTACAATACTAATATTGGTAACTACACTACTTTACTAGACTATAGGAACGTGCTTTCCTGCGTTACCCAAGCCGTGCGATACAATCGTTATTTCGAAGAATAGAGAGGGATGAAGTTTATGACTTTTTTTTGCACTTTATGATTTATTCTGTTTTTTCGGGTTTTGTTCTCATGTTTCCCAAAGCCTGTGTTTATACAATAAACTCTATGCAGAAAGAGTGTAATGTATCTTCTTCTACACGGTCAATTAAGAAAGAGGAAAGTAAAGTAATAAGTAGTGAAGTTACTTTTCAAATGCAGTAACTAGTAAAGTAATCTCGTTACAATTTACAGAAGTAACTAGTTACATTTTTTGAGTAACTACCCCAACACTGGTGCTAGGCATGCCCATTCTCCTCTCCCCCTGAGCTCTACCTGCTGATAGTTGGCATGGAGGATGCGCTGTGCATGCATGGTCATTCACTTGCTTTCTAGCAGTTGGTGTTGGGTGGTTGTGCATGCACAGTGTATTTTTTTTTGTCAGTTGTGGGCATTTAGGGCATGGTGGATGGAGAGTAGACATGCTGGAGCATAGTGTGACAGCAGTAGCTGTCAGAGGAGATATAAGCCCACAGTCCAGTAGAAAGGAGGCCTTGATCTGCTAGCTGTCCACCACTGACCTGGAGCATGTAAGCTGTGCTTTGTTCCCCATGAAGATGCTGAGTCAGGGGCGGCTGCCACTCCTACTGTGCCCCATTTTCAGCCCTGTTCAGAAGTGGGATTGACCGGTCTCTACCTTAAAAAGTTACAATGTGCTGGGGGTAAAGGCTGCATCACGATGTACAGAGGTAGTTCTATGGTGATTGCTAAATGAAAGGGCATCAAAAACAGTGTTTTCCCCACAAAAGAAAAAGTGGATTATGAGCACTTTTAGTGGCAGGATCAACAAGGTCTGAATGCTGCTAAAGAATGGGAATACCAGAGATATTAATGAACTGAACCCAACTAAAAACTTTTAATTTACTATCTGTTTCCCCACTGGGTCGAGTCATTTTTTTTTGTGCTGGAGAACATGGTCACCAAGTCAGATCTAATAAGGGTTTCAACACAAATTGCTAATCAGCCAATCAGATGGCAATAACTCAATGCATTTAGGCATCTAGACATGGTGAAGAGGACTTGCTGAGGTTCAAACTGATGGTTGTTGGTGCCAGATGGGCTGGTCTGAGTATTTAAAAAACTGCTAATCTGCTGGGATTTTCACACACAAGCATCTCTTGGGTTTGCAAAGAATGGTCCGAAAGAGAGAAAATATCTAGGGAGTGGCAGTTGTGTGGAGGAAAATGACTATAGAATGTCAGAGGTGAGAGGAGATTAGGCAGTTCCAGATGATAGAAAGGCAACAATAAACACTCGTTACAACCAAGGTATGCAGAATACCATCTCTGAACACACAACACATTGAACCTTGAACCAGACAGGCCACAGCAGCAGAAGAACACACCAGGTGCCACTCCTTTCAGCTAAGAACAGGAAACTGAGGCTACAATTTGCACAGGCTCACCAAAATTGGACAATAGAAGATTGGAAAAAACGTTGCCTGGTCTGATGAGTCTCGATTTCAGCTGTGACATTCAGATGGTAGGGTTAGAATTTGGCGTAAGCATGGATCAATCTTGCCTTGTATCAACTGTTCAGGCTAGTGGTGGTGTAATGGTGTGGGGGATATTTAATTGGCACAATTTGGACCCCTTAGTACCAACGAGCATCATTTAAACGCCACAGCCTACCTGAGTATTGTTGCTGACCATGTCCCTCCCTTTATGACTACAGTGTACCCATCTTCTGATGGCTCCTTCCAGCAGGATAATGCACCATGTCACAAAGCTCCAATCATCTCATCACTGGTTTCTTGAACATGACAATGAGGTCACTGTACTCCAATGGCCTCCAAACTCACCACATCTCATCCAATAGAGCACCTTTGAGATGTGGTGGAGCAGTAGATTTGCATCATGGATGTGCAGTCGATAAATCTGTATCAACTGTGTAATGCTATCATGTCAACGTGGACCAAAATCTCTGAGGAATATTTGCAACACCTTGTTAAATCTATGCCATGAAGAATGAAGGCAGTTCTAAAGCCAAAAGGGGTCCAACATGGTACTAGCAAGGTGTACCTAATAAAGTGGCCGGTGAGTGTATGTTTTATAACGATCTCTTTTCCACACCGGAATATCCCTTTAAGAGTGAGCAGGTGCTCAGCCCTGGTAATATCCTCTTGATAAAGCCAGGGAGGGCCTTAGAATCTGCATAATCTCCTCCTTTTTCATGTTGCTCAGATTTGATTAAAGACCCTGCAGGACTGTGATTTCCACACAACGTCTCAGAAAATAATACTGAGGACGGTTTTCCCAACGTAAGCAAAAAATCCTCCGTCATCTTGGCCTACTTCTGAATCCGCCTCTCAAGCTTGACAAATAGCCCCTGGTGAGCGCAAGATGGTTTATGATCCAAATGGTCCCGGGGACAACAAAACAAAAATCCTGGCCTAATAAGGGACAAAGATCCGCCAAAGTGACGGCGGCTTTCACGTTTGCTAAATATGAAGTGCTGTCCCAATTTTACAGAAGTTTTGGAGTCTAACCGAGTCTGCGGCTGTTTATCCTTGTCTCTTGTGAAATTCGATGCTTAGGAGACAAATTCTCTCACGACTATAGGTTAGCGAGAAAGACCTAATTTGAAAAGTAACTCTTGGTATCCCGCAGACAATGCCAGTGCTGGCTGGTGAAATGTTTACCGGCTTTTGGGAATGGCACAATTGTTTTTGACAAGGGAGAACTGGAGCTTAGTGTTTAGCCGGAAGAATTTATGGCATCATAAAGTTGAAATATATTGCCACTTTGACATATTAGTACTGATGCTTCTGCTGCGTGATATTTCAATGCTCAATTACCATACCAGTAAAAAAAAATATAACACCTAAAAAATGAATAATGAACTGTTCTCTAACTCTATCCCAAACCTCAAATTGATCACTAATCCAAAAAAACTCAACCGACACCCTATTCTATAATTTTCAACTTTATGCCTAACCCTAACAATTAAACCTTATTCTAACCCTATTGTTAAATCTAATTTCTATATCTAATTCCTACAGCCACTTGAATTGTAACTTTGACCTTGACCTGTGGCCTCATGATCCAGGGATGCCATGCTACTCTTCTTCCAGGTTGAATGATGCCCAACCTGCCCCCCAATAGGAGGTGAAAGAGGCAAGAGAATCCCAGAGTTGGGCTTTAAATCTTTACCTAACCCCCTATACCTCAACATAATGCTGATATCTCACTTTTACCTCAACCTAAACCCTACCTTAAACCTTAGACTAACCTTAAATTTCAACCTAGCCCCTAAACCTAAACTGCAACTCAAAAAACGTATTATTCAATAATTTATTACATACTGTAAATGCAAGCAAAAGTCAAAACCTAGCTCTATTCATCAAACATCTAACCCTACCTCAAATGTCAACCTAAATCCTAACTCTCAAACTGATCTCGAACCTCAACTTAACTCCTAAACCTAATGTCTAAATCCTAATCCTAACCCTTAACCTAACCCCTTATCCTTGCCCCAAAACCTTAAATAATACCTAAATTTTTAACCGCTTGCCGACTGCCCACAGTATATTTACTGCGGCAGTCAGCCCCTCACAGGCAAAGCGACGTAGGTCTACGTCGCTAGCCTGTGAGGGTCTCAGGAGCAAGCGCGCGGCGCTGGAGGCGCGCTCCCACGCGGTCACGGACCCCCCCCCGCGCGTGTGACCGGCGGACCCGATCGTCCGCCGGTCACTCGCGATCGTCGGTGGAGAGGGAGAAAGGCAGGCGGCTAATGTAAACAAGCCGCCTGTCATTCTCCCCTGTGTAGAAATAGTGATCATACGGTTCTGCTATGTAGGACCGTTGATCACTGTTCCTACACCTCAAGCCACAGCCAATCACAGTTAGAATCACGCCCCTAGGGACACACATAACCCCTCCCTCTCAAAAAAAGTTAACCCCTTCACTGCCAGTGTAATTTTACAGTAACAGTGCATATTTATAGCACTGATTACTGTACTAATGTCACTGGTAACCCCAAAAGTGTCAAAAATGTCAGTCAAGGGTCCGATCTGTCCTCCGCAATGTCGCAGTACCGCAAAAAAATCGCAGATCGCCGCCATTACGCATTTAAAAAAAACAACAAAAATCTTTCCCTTAGTTAGTAAACACGATAACTTTTGCGCAAACCAACCAAAATACGCTTTTTGCGATTTTTTTTTTTACCAAACTTATGTAGCATAAAACAAATTGTCCAAAAATGTTAAAAAAAATTGATTTTTACATTTTTATTTGGGGGAATTTCATATAAAAAAATGTGAAAAATATTGTTATTTTTGCTAAATTGACGCTCTTTTTTTGTTTATAGCGCATGATCAAAAAATCGCACAGGTGATCAAATACCACCAAAAGAAAGCTCTGTTTGTGGGAAAAAATGGATGTCAAATTTGTTTAGGTACAGCGTCGCACAACCGCGCAATTGTCCGTTAAAGTCACGCAGTGCCGAATTGCAAAATAGGCCCTGGTCAGGAAGGGGGTAAAATCTTCCGGGGCTTAAGTGGTTAACCTGATCCTATCTTAAGCTCCAAATGAACACACAGGCTTAAACCCTTAAACTCAATATAACCCCTTAATCTAAATTAAATTTGAACCTAGCCCCTAAACCTAAACTGCAACTCAAAAAAATGTATTATTCAATAATTTATTACATGCTATAAATGCAAGCAAAAGTCAAAACCTAGCTCTATTCATTAAACATCTAACCCTACCTCAAATGCCAACCTAAACCCTAACTCTCAACCTGATCTCGAACCTCAACTTAACTCCTAAACCTAATGTCTAAGTCCTAATCCTAACCCCCAACCTAACCCCTAATCCTTGTCCCAAAACCTTAAATAATACCTAAATCTTTAACCTGATCCGAACTTAAACTCCAAATTAACACACAGGCTTGAACCCTTAAGCTCAATATA
The DNA here is from genome assembly GCF_965119305.1 of Pelophylax lessonae. NCBI lineage: Eukaryota > Metazoa > Chordata > Amphibia > Anura > Ranidae > Pelophylax > Pelophylax lessonae. Next base: position 204,166,444 of record NC_138779.1, on the reverse strand, counting down.
ACCCCTTAACCTCAAATTAATTTATTGACCTATCCCTGAACCTAACCCTAACCCCTAATCTCAAGCCTTAAACCTTAACTCAGTGCAAAAACCAAACCTATAACCCTCATTAGGTTGCCTAAATCTTAATCCAAACCCTAGCCTAAACTCCAATTTAACCCCTAATTCTGGTCCCAAAACCACAACCTAATGCTGAAACCTTATTCCTCCTGACCACAACCTAAACTTCTACCTAACCCATAATTCTAGTCCTTAATCCTCAGCCCAAATTTGCACCTCAACCTAAACTATAAACCTAACCCAAAGACTCATCCAAACCTCTAAAGCTCAATCCAGTGCTTAAATTGAACCTGTATACTTCAACCTAATGTCAAAAACTTAATTTTTACCTCAACCTAAGCCTTAAGCTCAGACAACACTCTAAAACTGAACTGGAACCTTTAGTTGGTAACGCCTTAATCCCTATTCCAGTATTCTGAATGTATCCCACCGATCTAACCCTGAAAATTCAGTTCATAAAACACCAATTTATATAGATATGTGACCATTCAAAAATGCTTAGGTGTATTTTTAAATTTAATTTTAAAGTTCAGTAGCTCTTGTTAAGGCACCCATTGTGGCCTCGGATTATTCTGTACTAAAAGGGGACTACTTTTGGCCATGGATCTGTTCTTAGCAGGGACAGCATAATGAGATGGAGCAGGCTAGAATTTCTGGTTATGCCAAGCTAAGCTTCTCCACTGAACTTTAGGGGCAATGTCTTTGTTTTCTACCTATGGTGGGAACCCCAGGGCCCCCATGCTAAGGACTATAGTATGCCACATGGTCTTCCAAGTTCAAAGTAAAAGAAAAAGTTGATAGTCCCTTGTCTATGTGGCCTGCTTCATAACAATACTACTGGCCAACATATAATGTGCTAAGCCAAAACTAGGCTGCGATACACCAACAGCAAAAATGTTACTGCCGAAGTGCAATGGCTTGAATTACGCACAGAAATATGTTACATAGTAGTTGAGGTTGAATAAAGACAATAGTCCATCCAGTTCAACCTGTGTAGGTATGTGTGTCTGTAATAATTTCCCATACCCCTTAATGTTCTGATCCTTGAGATGTACGTCCAAGAGTCTTTTGAAAGTAGCCATACTTCCTGCAGTAACCACCTTTTGTGGTAGAGAATTCCACGATCTTGTAGCCCTAACAGTAAAGAACCCCTGTGTTGTCTGAGGTTAAAATGCTTCTCCTCTAATCACATTGTAGGGCCTCGAGTCCTCATGCAATCCTTGCGACTGAATAGTTTTTTTCTATGCTGAGATCACCGTTGAGGTATTTGTAAATTGCTATCATGTCCCCTCTCAGGCGTCTCTTCTCCAGGGAGAATAAATCAAGCGATTGTAAACGCTCTTCATAATTAAGGTCCTCTAATCCCCTAATTAGTTTAGTTGCCCTTCTCAGGACTCTCTCCAGCTCCAACACATCCCTCCTGAGGACTGGCGACCAGAACTGGACAGAATACTCCAGATGCGGTCGAACCAGAGTTTTATAAAGTGGAAGGATTATAGTTTTATCTCTGGAATACATCCCTTTCTTTATGCATGCTAATATCTTGCCGGCTTTGGCAGCTGCAGCTTGACATTGCATGCTATTGCCTAGTCTTTCCTCTACTAAGACTCCCAGATCTTTCTCCATTTTTGATTCCCCCAAAGGTTCCCCCCCTAAAGTGTATTGTGCTTTTATGTTTTTAGTCCACATTTTATGTGGACTAAAATATCCACGTTAGTGATGATCAAGGAAAACTTTCCACTCTGTTTCCCCTTACGGCTAATTCAAATGAGTCAAATCTCTCTACAAGCTAGCAGAGAGCAGGTACCTTTTCTTCCAGTTTCTGCTCCCCCAGAGTCGCCTGAAGCTGCCCTGAAGTCTCTCCACTTTCGTGTAGGGATTAGACACACCCCCTGTCCCCATCCCGCGGTACAGAGCCCGAGGCCTGAGCCAACGTTTGGCAGGCTTGTGCTTTGTCACATGTTGGGAGGGAGCTAGGCTCATGCAAATAGCAACTTTGAAAAATTGTCAATTAGCATACCTGGCTTGGTGGGTTACCTGCTGACTCCAAAGCTGCAATAAAATGTGAAGCTGGCAGTTTATGCCAAAGGCTATTTGCTAGGGTTGTTTCTTTACTAATTCTAATTAGCTCACAGGTGCGCTTTCGTCTCAGGTTTAATTGACTTACTTGTATATTAATCAGCTGGTCTCTCTGCAGAGTCAGGGCGCATTCAGAATTAATTGACCTCCCCAAGTGCACATCTGCAATGTGCTGCAATGCACCTGTATTATAGTGCATTGCAACACATAGATTCATACGCTATGAAAGAAAATTGTGCATTAGGATGCGCTCACAACGCATTCAAAGTGTGCTGCATAAAAACTGGGGCTTTGCACCCTATTAGTATTCAGATAGTCTATTTGTAGAGTTATCCTTTTGGCTCTGATGAAGAGGGGAATCCCCTTGAAATGCGTAAGGAAAACAAACAGATCCAGGTGGCCAGATAAGCAACATGTGCAGTACAACGGGAAATATTGACTTTGAATGATTTTGATGAGATTGTGGTATACACTTCTATGTGAGTATACATCTATTTTATTTAAATAAATTAACAATTTACAAAGGTAATGGGCTGGTGCGCCCTCTTTTTTTTGCTTTTTTAATGTTATTGTATCTGAGTGTAGCACCCTCCTAGTCAGGTGCTAGGTAAGAGAGGGTAGTTTGGCTCTCTGCTTACCAGAAGAGCAGCAGGCAAAATATTTGTGCACTCTGCTTATCAGGGAGCAGGATTGGTAGTTAGGTCTACTCAGTGTGCCCAGTGTGTGATTCACCTGGTCTCAGGGAGTGTCCCCAACTGATCCATTGGGGAGGCACGTTGGCTGCTGGAGGAACCCTGACCAATGACACACAGGCTTTTGGTACTGTCCCAGGGGTTGGCACAGACAGTGGTCCATTATGGGACAGGGTATAAAAAGCCACAGGCACATGAGGTAGAGGTCTTTGGGCGGGAAGCAAGGTCCCTCCAGAAGGAAGGTAGCAGTTGATGATGGTCCTAGGCAGTCGGCCTGGTGTACCAGTGAAGCGAGGCTGAACCCAGAGGTCCAGGAGAGCTGACTACAGGAGTTGGGGCATTGGAGAATCTGGAAAAACAGTGTCGTGAGTACAGATGAACTTGCCCAGGGGTCTGCCCAGGAAGAGTCAGTGGACGGGTGTCAGCTAGCCCAGAGAGAAAGGGGGTACTGGGGGAGTACCCTGAAGAGAAATAACATAGGAACACTTACCTCATCTTCAGTCAAGTGGCAGGATGAAGTAGCGGCCTTGCCACATTCTCAAGTTAGAAGTCCTCAGCATTGTAAATAGTTAACAGTTGGAGCATGCCACTCATCCCTCCTCCCATCCCAATTTAAATAAAACCACAAAAACAACAACCCCTGGACTGATCTTTGACTGAGCCAAGAACTTAAAGTGTTAAGTTTTCTGCAAACAGTTGCTACAGGTAACCCAGGGGAATCCCTAAAGTGTAATATCCAGCAGCCCTCTAGGGGGCAGTGCTACATGAGCATCCCCAGTCCTAAGAGGGTAGCAAAGTGTGGCTGCCTATTTTCCTCTGGAAGAGTGAGGTCTGAATATCACTCTTGCGAGCAGGAGATTGTTTATATTGTCTGCATATTTGTAGAGTTGTACCCTAGGCCCTAGCTAGGCCCCGCTGACATCTTAGCAACATGAAGTTCGATTTTGAAGCTTTACCAGAAGCACTTCAAGGCTAGGACTTCCAATATAATTTGTGGTGTCTGTTCACACCTAAGCGCGGTTTCCCTAAGGCCCCTTTCACAACTGTCCGCTCCGTCGGAGGACTCCGTTCTGCTCAGTGGGGGATCGATCCGCCGATCCCCGCTGAGCAGGCGGATGACAGCTCCGTCTTCGCTCTGTGTGTGGAGACGGAGGTGTCAGATCCCAGCTGTTCTCTATGGGGGAATGGACAGGCGGTCCATTCTCATCCGATCCGATCCGCCAGACGGATGGAAAATAGGGTTTCCATCCGTCCGGATTTGACGGACAGGATCGGATCGAATGTCAGCGGATATGTCTCCGCTGACATCCGCTGCCCCATAGAGATGCATAGGGCATCTGTTCAGATCCACCTGAAAAACTGACAGGCGGATCTGAAACGGGCCTAAAAGTGTTACTAAACCTAGGACTCTGCATTCACTATATCTGGTCTCCCACAGTACACACAACATAGAAATGCAATCGTTTTAGTAAATATAAACTGCTAAATACCTTTTCTCATCAGCAGTATATGGCAGTCTTGTGACTTCTATCAGTGTCTGGTTAAATCTTGTGTAGGGGGAGTTTTCATTCTACTCTGACTGTCCTATGAGGCTGCAGGGCCTCCGACCCTCTGTCTGGACAATGCTGATTGGCCTTGTGCTGATCACATGTACCGTCCCAAGAAACAGAAAAAAAACTCTCTAGCAACACACACCAAACTGAGCATGTGCAGCTTGTCCCCTAGCATCTGTTCTATTAGTAGATCAGGAGATGTATTGAGGACAGTGGAAGAAGGGGAGGAACAGAGAAGACAGGGTCAAACAGCCTTTTTACACAATGCAGAGGAGACTTCAGCTCCAGAAGGTTTACCCACTTCATGACCAGGCCATTTTTTTTGCGATACGGCACTGCGTTACTTTAACTGACAAATGTGCAGTTGGGCGACGCTGTACCCAAATAAAATTGATGTCCTTTTTTTCTCCAGAAAAAGAGCTTTCTTTTCGTGGTATTTCATCACCTCTGCGGTTTTTATTTTTTGCACCATAAACAAAAAAACGTTAAATAAGACTAGGAATAGATAAAAAAAAAATATATATATATATATATATATATATATATATATATATATATATATATATATATATATATATATATATATATATAGTATATATGTGTATATATATATATATATATATATACATAAATATGTATATGTGTGTATATATATCTATATCTATATATATATCTATATATATATATATATATATATATATATATATATATATATATATATATATATATATATATATATATATATATATATATATATATATATATATATATATATATATACTCTAGTAACTGTATCAGCTCACCTCACTAATAGACCCCTGAATCAGCAGGTAGGTCAAATACACTTTTCACCTCCAGGATAGAAAATGAATAAAGATGGGTTTTCCTGCACACATCCTACACAATAGAAGGGATATCCAGGGATTGTACAAGACTAGAACGAACAAACCAGTCTGTCTTTCAATGGTATCCAGCTCTGGAATACTCTGCATAAATGCAAAAGTAAAACATATATATATAGTGCTCTCTGCTTCAACCATCACATTTAATAAAGATAAAATAGCACTTACAAGTCTAGCACTGTAACCCAGTGCTCAGTGACAACAGCCTGAAAACAGCGTGTATGTACAGATCAATCCAGGATGACTGCGGTTGATGTCATGTGACTCCTCTCCTCCTCCGTACGCGTTACGTCCCATGAGCGGGACTTCATCAGCAGAAACCTGATTCCGTTCCCATGGGACGTAACGTGTAAGGAGGAGTCACATGACGTCAGGAGAGGAAATTTTAGAGGTGGGGGTTTGTGCTAGGAGGGGTAAATTTGAGGTAGGTGGGAGAAGACGTACTAGGAGAGGAAATTTTAGAGGTAGAGGATTTGTGCTAGGAGGGAGGATTTGGGGGCAATTTGTGCTAGGAGGGGTGAATGTGAAGTAGGGGAAGAAGACATGTACTAGGAGAGGATATTTTAGGGGTAGAGGATTTGTGCTAGGAGGGATGAATTGTTTTTTTTCGGGGGGGGGGATTTGAACTGGGGGAGGGGGGTTAGCATGTAGATCAGTGCTCAGTGTGTTTGCGGGGAGATTTTTGCTGACACATAATGCTCATACATCTTTGGGGGGAGATCCAGGGCCAGATTAACGTAGGGGCTATTGGAGCTGAAGCTCCAGGCCCCTACCTTTATATAGGCCCCGGGTTGGCCATATTCACTGTTACCGCTCTTCTGTCACTTGTAAACACAGAAGTCTGGCTTCTATGCTCGCTTCCCCAGGCAGCTCCCTCAGAATCTCCCCACACAGCACGAAGGCCGGACAAGGAGGGACAGTTGCCGATGCATGGATGTGTTTATGGGCTTCAGAGACAGCATCCCATGTTGAATTAGGCATGCATGGCTGCACCCTTCCTCCTCTGGGTGCATGCCAAGGTACGGCCCTTAAGGCCCTTCAAAAT